>NC_060273.1:3072251-3104594 GCF_021613505.1 Equus quagga
CCTGGAGTACTCTCTTCCCAGCTCTTGACACAACTGGCTCCTTCTTTCCTTGACCTGTCAGCTCAAATGTTCCCTTGGAGAGGCCTTGCCCCACCACCATTACAAGCAGATATTTTGTGAAACTCATCATGTCCCAAACTGACCACTTTATCCAGGCAGCAAGGATCAGCTCTAATAAAACTGTTTTGTGTACAACACATGACATTCTGCCCTCAAGGAACCTTCCAGCAAAAGAAATTAGATGTTCATTCACCAACATCTCTAATTTTCCCAACCCTCTGAGTAAAGAATAGTGGTCCTTTCCCTGGCCTTGTTTGGAGAATTTTTCTGAGTGTTTTCACCACTCTAAACATTTACTGAATATAAGAATGTCCAAGTTATTTCAGCAAATGAGAAATTCTTCCATAGACTAAGGACATAGGACCAACCCAAGATAGCTAATACTTTCTGGTGGGTGGCAGAGGGCTATTGTGCATTTCTGAACGGAGCGCCTCTCCAGTTTTTCGATTCCTGTGCTTCTCACCCCCAATTCTTCATAACCAAAACCACAAGGTTCTGCCTTCCTTTTCTCACCTGTTGCCCAGGCACTCTCTGTACATCCTCAACCAGAGCCACAGCTTCCTCGCCATTTTCTGGACGCTGCTCCTTCACCCACGTCCGGATCTCCTCTGGTAAGATGCTCAGAACCTGCTCCATGATCAGCAGCTCCAGAATGTGCTCTTTTCAGTGTGTCTTAGGCCTCAGCCACTGACAACAGAGTTCCCAGAGTTTGCTAAAAGCTTCATTGGGGCCAGCTACCTTCTGGTAGCAGAACTGCCTAAAGTGCTGGCGGGAAGCTTCATAGTCAGGGCTTTTGCTATGAAGGGCTGATTTCTGTCCCTGTGTGGAGGTCTTGCTTGGGGATGGGTGTGCCTGGGGGCTCCTTGCTGCAGCCATAATTTGCTTCAATGAAGTGGCTCACTGGTTGCCACTTCCACTCAGGATTAGGTTCCATCACTTCTCATACCACTGGGAAACAGTTCTGCTGGATACCAGTGAAAGGAGTGTCTTTCTGGAATCAGAGACATGAGAGTGTCACAGATGTGCAAACTCACAGTTGAAAAAGGCTCAACTCTGAAGGGAGGTAAAGAGGTTGGAAAAAGGCAGCAAAAAACTATCCCATATTTCTTCACTCTGCTCCTTGTAATTTATTTCTCTCCTTTTCTTTTACTGCCTCCATAATCCAAGCAGAGGAGCCAAAGCACTAGAAATATCAAAAAACATAGTTTTCTCCCCAGCCAAATTCCTGTGTCTGCTGATGAATTCCCCAAATTAGTCCTTGTGGTGTAGCCAGCTGCTCCTTCTCATGTGCCCCACATTCCAGGTCCTGTCCCTGTTCTCCTCTCCCCTCAAGAGGCCCGCACCCACCTTCCCAATTGCTACCTTGTCTTAAGGAGAGAACAGCACACATGTGCCTCTAGATTAACCTCTTCACCAATATTATACCCTCTCTGCCACCACACACACACAATGTGGCTGATAAATGATTGTTCTGGTTTCCTGTATGCGTTCATCTGCCAGCATTCCACCCCCACTTCTGAGTGCAGCATCTTCTTCCTTTGTGAAAGAGCCCCTCTCTATTCCATGGGCTCCTGTGGCGCTTTTCATTACCGTACCCTTCCCCACATCCCAGGAAGGGGCATCTGACATAGGCTGGGCCTGTCGGAATTCTCCTGTGAGACTTCACATACAGGTAGGGTGGGAGAAGTTCCAAATTTCCTGGGAATTGCTAAATTGGGAGGATGTAAGACTGGAGCTATCTGCAATTATGTCCCACTCTCCATTGCACTCCTCCACCTATGGGGTGAACCTGTTTATAGGAGTAAAACAATTATTTTTTTACAAAATGGATTCAGGTTTCCTTTCTTCCAAAGCACCTGAACCGCCTTCACTTACATTCTTTTTACATTTCAATGGCTGGAGGAGCTAGAGATAGAGATGAAAGGCATGACTGTTAGCAGTCCTTTTTAACAGAAAAGCACGTCAGAGCTAGCTCCTCAGCACAAAGGCCAGGATTAGAACCTGTCCCCTTGCCTTACACATTTTCCTACATCCTGCACCTTACCTGGATGAAGAATTTAATGCTATTCTATTTTTATGCAGAAGGCGGAGCCTGCACTCCTCTTGATCCCTAAGATCCCACTCATAGTTAATTTTTAAATGCTGGTCTCTCAGAAATGTGTTTCTCTCCGGCGTTGATCCAAACACTCAGCGGAAAGCAGGATGAGAATGGGAGTGGGGCTGACTGACTTTTCACTCCGCAAGGATGCACTGAGTACTCCCAGTGCACTCAGTGCTAGGGTTAGGTACTGTGGCTGAAGCGGAGAGGGAAACAAGTGCGCACGCTCCCGCTGCAGCGACACAGGGATGAGACAAGCAGGGTCACAGGCCAGAGGGAGTCCGGGCTCGGACACAGGGATCGGGACCCTGCCTGGCGGTCTTCAGTGGGCCGGGGTCACCGGGACTAGGGGCCGCGCCGCAGGAAGGTGACCGTGGAGCGTGAGAGGGGCTCCCGGCCCTTGCCCAACCGCCCTGAAAAGACTCTCAGCGGCAAAGGGCTCCCAGGCCGGCGTGGGGTCCGGCCTCGAGGAAGCAGACCACTTACCGAAGGCGCACGCCCTCGACTCCGCCCAAACTCGCTCAGCCACCGGGGCGGAAGTTAGCGCCGCAAGCCCCGGCGCTAGCCCGCCTACTGCGCATGCTCGCAAGGCGTCCACCGAACTACAACTCCCGGGCTGCACTACGACGGCTGGCGCGGTTCTTCGCCAGCATCGACAGAGTCAGCAGCCAATAGACGAAAGAGAACGCTCTTGAGGAGCCAATCCCTCTGTGGAGGAGGCGGGCCCTCCCGCGGCGTAATTCCTAGGCAGCCAGTGGGAGTGTCCGCCACGAGCGGCTTCGGCCCCGCCCCCAGCCCCGGCTCCTGGGTTCCGGGTCTCGGTCCCAAGAGAGGTGAGTGCGCTGCAGGTGGGCATCGGGTGCAGGGCAGTAGGCGACGCTACCGTCGTAGGTGTCCGCCGGGTCTCGCACCTGGCCACGAAGTTGCGCTGCCCGCCGAAGTGCCGCAGCTTCTCCAAGCCCCGGCCAGCTGGGGCGCGGAGCCGGAGCGGGGCGCCCTCGGAGGCCGGAAAGGCTGGGCCTGCCGAGCCTCGGTCTACCTTGCTCGCAAGCAGGAGGCTTTCGCTAACTCTCACCCCCCGGCGTCGCCGTGGCCCGCCTAGGCCCACCCTATAGCTCCTGGCAAGATGCTCCAGGTTGGTCTAAGCAAGATGCGGGAGAGTTGGTGCGGGCAACCTGTATGACAACTGGAACTTTTCCTAGTGGTTCCTGGCAGCCTGTTAGGTCGTATTGCGCATTTCCTCTGAGACCTTGTGTGCTTATCGCTGAAATAGAAGCAGTATTTTCCCCAGTTTCCTTTTAGAACGTTATGACTTTTCTCCTTTGCAAGGCAGTTCAGGAAACTGGCGGAAAGACAAACTCTTTCCACTCCCAGGAATTGTGTTGTCTTCAGGAGTTTGGGGTCAGGGCTAGCGAATGAGAAGGCCCTGTCTGCATCCTGTCCTCCCAGCATCCTCAGAGGAGCTTCATTTCTAGCATCCTTCTAGCATTTTCCAGGGCCATGATCCCCAAGGCTTGAGCTGTTTACAAAGAAAGAGAAGCTGTCTCGCGAGCCCCAAAATGGCAGCTAAGATGGAGATAACTTTGAGCTCGCAGTCCCACATTCAGGCTTCCTCCAAGCAAGAGAGACACATAATAACAAAGCTAGAAGAGAAACGGGGACCTGCTCTGCAGAAAGACTCCCCTGATCCTGAGCTGTCACGCCAGACCTTTAGACGGTTTTGTTATCAAGAGGTGTCTGGACCCCAAGAGGCACTCTCCCGGCTCCGACAGCTCTGCCGTCAGTGGCTGCAGCCCGAGGTGCACACCAAGGAGCAGATTTTGGAGCTACTGGTGCTGGAGCAGTTTCTGAACATCCTGCCGCCGGAGATCCAGGCTCGGGTCAGGCATCGATGTCCAATGAGCAGCAAGGAGATGGTGACCTTGGTGGAAGATTTTCACAGAGCAGCCAAGAGACCAAAGCAGTGGGTAAGGCAAGTCCTTTCTCATGGTCCCCAGGATTTTTTTTTCATCTAGATAGTGTTTGGTCTCTGGATCCCTCCCTAGTTAGACAGAGTCCAGAAACGGACCAGATGGCTTCAAACGTTGATTCTAGCCTCTATTTGGGACCCCCCCCCCCCCGCCGGAAATGTAACAGGCTTTTAGAAAACTCAGCCACTGGCGCTCCAGTGAAGAAGTAGAGGATCAAGTAAGGTTCTTGAATCTTTGCTGATAGGTCCCCCCGACCCGTTCCTCAGGAAGTTTTCCTGCATTCAGGATTCTTAGCAGACAGGGTCATCCTGCTGGGTAGGAATTTGGTTTGAGGGGTACTTCATTGGACCTTGTTCCAGTGAAGCATCTTGCATATTGCCTCTGGATCGGGAAGTCACACCTCAGTTGGCCAGTATTCCTTCCAATCCCCACCCCCAAGTCAGACTCCACTTGGGGCCTAGACAGAAAGCAAACAGCCATGTGCTTTGGGAAACAGAAGCAATTAGGGAACAGGGGTGGGACAGTCCGCTTAGAGCCTTACTGTTACTGGAATTTTCTTACCAGGAGAGTCTTGGGCAGAACGATTAGAAAAGGGTGGTTTTTAACAGCCCCCACCATAGTGCTTCCCAGTCCTACAGGGCCTGTTTCCAGCAGAAGTAGGGAGGCGGTGGGCAGAGGTTGGGAATCTGCTGGGCCAGTGTCATAACCGACCCTGATATTTGTGCCTGCTCTCTGATGACTTTGACTCCAGGCCTTGAGAAAGGCCCAAGCTTTAGGGGCATCTACTCAGGAAGTATCGGCTGATTTGAAGCAGGCCCATTCTGGTCATTCTGTATGTCCTTCTCTGCTTCTTTTGAGAGTTTCGGTGGTCTCTATCAAAGTTGACCTCCAGGCCATTATCAAGAATTCCCAGGGTAAAGGGGTCATTACAGAGCAGTGAGAGGTCAAGCTGCCCTCAGTCATTCCTCAGCTATTCTCTAATGCATGGGGCTTGTTCCTAGGTGGCCGTTTGTATGCAGGGCCAGAAGGTACTCTTGGAAAAAACTGGATCTCAACTTGGAGAACAGGAACTGCCAGACTTTCAACTGCAAACTCCTCGGAGGTATCCCAGGGAGAGCTCTCTGGAGGAGCCTTCCCAGGCAGGATCTCAGGAGCCCCTGAGCCCCGATCACTGGGAAAAATCCCCACTCCTCCAGGAACCAACCCCCAAATTGGCTGGAACAGGTAAACACTCTGTGCCTCTTCTCTCCTTCTCATCAGTCTGTTTTCTCCATCACAGCATCTTCTGGTTCTGAAAAGCCATAGACCAGATGTTAGGTTTTTTTGAACGCTGAATGTAATAGTAGATCTTTGTTGCCTAACAAATTTCACTAATTTGAATGGTAGCGATACAATACATGAGAAGTATGTTTTTATCATTTTATCTTAATGACTATTTGACAATCCAGTGCACAACTTTTTTTTTTTTTGCCTACTTTTCTGTCCCTTTCAGAGCTTCTTAGAGTGAAAACAGATCCATATTTGACCACTGATGAACTGCCATGCGAGCTGTGGCTGAGTTTCATCACTTAAAATGCTCCTATGTTTAGAAGGGGCTCAAGAATCTTCTCATTGAGAAAAAGCCCCACTCCATATTATTTTCTGCCTCTTCCTCCTCCTGTGCCACTGTCTGCTTTAAACCCTTTGGTCCATTTCCCTGTCTGTCTCTGGCTTGGTGTCAGTATAATTGCTGGCCCTGCTCTACACGGTCCTGTGGTCTGTAAGACTGAATGACAGTAACACTGTGGCCAGTCTTGGAGATGCGAGAGCAGAATACAGCCAGCAGGTTAGAGAAGAGGGTTACAAGAAGACGAGAGCCTTGATTCCTTAAGATTTGCTACATTCAATGAAACACTTTGGTTTGATTATTCTCAGAACTCAGAAATAGAGAAGACCTGGAGCGTCCAGTAGAAAAGCATTATGCCCCTGGCTGAGGTCGTGCCCTGTAACCTATGGCCTTCATGGTCCTGAAGAAAGTGGACCACACACACTCCCTTCTCCTGCCTCAGCAGCAGCTGGGTTGTATGCAGTCCCCATCTCCTTTCTTTTGATTCCCGAGAGGGTAGATTCTCATGCTCCTCGTCCCTAAGCTCCAACAATGCCTTCCTTCAGAGCTGCACTGTCCAATGCAGTCATCACTGGCCACATGTGGCTGTTTAAATTTTATTTATTGAGATATAATTCACACATTATAAATTCACCCTTTTAAAGTGTACAGTTAAGCGGTTTTTAGTATATTCACACACTTGTGCAACCATCACCACTCTCTAATTCCTGAATATTTTCATAACCTCAAAAAGAAACCCATACCCATTAGCAGTCACACTCCATCCCCCTCTCTCCAGCCCTGGCATCCACTGTCTACTTTCTGTCTCTGGATTTGCCTATTCTGGGCATTCCATTGTCCAGAATCATACAATATGTGATCTTTTGTGTCTGGCTTTCACTTAGCATAATGTTTTCAAGGTTCATCCTGTTGTACCATGTGTCAATACTTCATTTCTTTTTGTGGCTGAATAATATTCCATTATATGGACATTTTGTTTATTCATCAGTTGATGGACGTTTGGGTTGTTTCTACTTTTGGTTATCATGAATAATGCTGCTACAAACATTGTGTACAAGTTTTGTGTGGACATAAGTTTTCATTTCTCTTGGGTATGTACCTAGGAGTGGAATTGCTGGGTCACATGGTAACTCTATGTTTAACCTTTTGAGGAAGTGTCAGACTGTTTTTCAGAGTGGCTGCGCCGTTTTACATTCCCACCAACATCTATGAGGATTCCAATTTCTCCACATCCTTGCTTACGTTTAGTATTGTTGGTCTTTGTGATTACAGCCGTCCTATTAGATGTGATGTGGTATCTCATGGAGGTTTTGAGTTATTTGCCTAATGACTAATGATCTTGAACATCTTTCCATGTACTTAATGGCCAGTTGTACATCATCTTTGGAGAAATGTCTATTCATATCCTTTGCTCATTTTTTAATTGGGTTAGGTTTTTATTGTTTTTATAAGAGTTCTTTATGTATTCTGGATACAAGACCCTTATATATAATTTGTAAGTATGTTCTCCCATTCTGTGGGTTGTCTTTTCACTTTCTTAATAGTATCCTTTGAAGCACAAATGTTTTTGATTTTGATGGAGTACAATTTATCTATTTTTTCTATGTTACCTTGTGTTTTTGGTGACATCTAAAATACCATTACCTAATCTAAAATCACAGAGATTTGCACCTATGTTTTGTTCAAAGAGGGATTGGTTTAGCTCTTACATTTAGGTCATTGATCCATTTTGAGTTAATTTTTGTATATGTTGTGAGATAGGGGTCCACCCTCATTCTTTTGCATGTGGAAATCCAGTTGTCCCAGCACTATTTATTGAAGAGACTGTTCTTTCCCCATTGAATTGTTTTGACAACCTTGTTGAAAAGCAGTTGACCATAATTGTATGGGCTGCATGTTTAAGGCTGAATTTAAGTTAATTAAAATTAAATAAAATTTAAAATTCAGTTTCTCAGTCACACTAGCCACATTTCAGGTACTCAGTAGCCATATGTGGCTAGTGGCTGCCATATTGAATAACGCACACACACACATAGGAATCCTATGGGATAGCACAGCTCTAGATCATCTGACTTGCTCACAGGTCATTCCAACTCATTTCCATCTTGATCCTCACTCCTGGTGGTCAGAAGTTGAGGAGTTTCTGTAATTAGGATACATATCTAGCCCATATTCCAGTTTCCAAACACAAATGCCATCAACTTTGTAATGAAAGAAAATGGCACGTTCACTGGATTTACCATTATTTGAAGAGACAGTGGTGGTCATTCAGTGTTCATGTAGGTGAGAATATATTTACAGTGTTGAAATTTCAACTCTCTTCCTTCTTTTCATTCCTTAGCTAATACATCAGTTGATACTGATGGGTTTGCTTTTCCCTATTTCTCCTTTCCTAAACCTTTCCCTAAAGGAGGTTGGAGAACTTGGTTCCTAACTTTCATATAAATCAGAATCACCCCAGGAGCCTGTTAACTGCAGATTTCCAGGTCCCACCTCCAGACATTCTGACTCAGCAGCCTTGGGAATGTGAGGCAGCCTTCTTGTTTAACGAGTGCCCCAGATAAGTCTAACACAAGTTGCCAGTGGAGGAGCACACTTTGAGAAACCTTGCAGTATATTTTGTAACTCTTTTGTTGAGGTTCATTCTTCGAAGCCCAGAAAATGAAACATATTCTTTCTAATTATAGAGGCCCCCAGAATGAAAAGTGACAACAAGGAAAATCCGCAACAGGAGGGGGCTAAAGGAGCAAAGCCATGTGCATTGTCAGCTGGCAGATCCAAAGGGAATGGTCTACAGAGTCCTGAACCGAGAGGGGCGAATATGAGTGAATCCCGCTTGTCACGGAGGCAGGTCAGCCCCCCAAATGCTCAAAAGCCATTTGCTCACTACCAGAGACATTGCAGGGAACTGGAATACATCAGTAGCCCCCTAAAGAGCCACACGCTGAGAGAGCTGAGGAAAGGCAAAGGAAGTAAAAGAAGCCTGAGCAGTCACGTGCAACGCCTTGGCCACCAGCTGACCCGCTCAGTAAGGAAACCTTACAAATGTGATGACTGTGGGAAAAGCTTCACATGGAATTCAGAGCTGAAAAGACACAAGCGAGTCCACACTGGAGAGAGACCCTACACGTGCGGAGAATGTGGAAACTGCTTTGGGCGGCAGTCAACCCTGAAACTGCACCAGAGGATCCACACCGGAGAGAAGCCATACCAGTGCGGCCAGTGTGGGAAAAGCTTTCGCCAGAGCTCAAACCTTCACCAGCATCACAGACTCCACCATGGGGACTGAAAGCAGGGCTTCATGCTTTCTGTTGAGAAGGAAGGCATTTGTATTTCTCTTCCCCTACTTGCATGTAAATCACAAACACTGCGTGACTTACAAGGAAAGCAAGAGGTCCCTGAGGAATGATGGTGCACATTTGGCTCGTGAGGGGTCCCAGAAGAAGCTGACTCGGGACATGACCATACACAGTGATAGGGCGAAGAGATCCAGGTCTGGGTGTTGGGTCAAAGAGAACCAGAGTCTCAGATGGAGAGCGGGGAGGAACTACTGAGGGAGAATCAGGATGATTCTGCAGCTGCCCCCCTTGATGTTAAATCTTCTCTCTGCTGCTTTATTTATCCTCTAAATATGTTCAAGGGTAAATTCTACAGTTATGCATTTGCTGTCATACTAGACAATCTTTATCACATGCACACTTCTTTAATAAAGATGAGTGATCCACAAGAATTTCAAGGCAGATTTCGTTGGAATATAAATCCTCTGATATTCTTCCCATGATTCCTGGCTGTTCCTAACAAAGGATGCATGAAGTGAGAGTATGAACATGTTTGTGTGAGGAGAGGGTTTCCAAGTAATTAGTGCTTTTATCAAAATAAACAAACAAACACACATATATTGAGGGATCTTTTTTGTATCAAAGCAGCTTTGATTTAGGAAAAGAAAATGTACACAGCTGCTCCCAAGCAATAGGGAAAAGCTACAAGAAGCAAGGAGTGGATATAGACTCCTAAGATGTCAAAGGGAATCTTTACTCTCTGCTTTCTCCCTTAGGCCAGTAGCTTTAAGAATAACAAAATGGAGTGATGAAAATGTTCTAAAACTGGATTATTTCAGTACATTTACTAAAACCATTGAAATGTGTTAATTTTATGATATGTAAATTATACCTCAATAAAGTTTCTAAAAATGACAAAATACATTTATATAAAATGTTAGGCCTGAGAGATCATCTAATTCCACTCCTTCATTCTCTCAAAATGGACATTAAAACCCAATCGGTACACAATTTTTAGTCACCCTGGACAAGCCAGCCGATCTCTCAGTTTAGAGAAAAGTTTTGGTAGATGGGTGCCCTTCCTAAAGCATCGATATCGTCACATCACTGCCAGTCACCTCAGGGCTGTGGCCTGTGCTGTTCTCCTACCACCCTCCCCAAGAATCTCATGTTCCTTACTGCAGAGGGACAAGTGCGTGTGTGCGTGCAACACCCCCCCCCAACACACACACACACACATTTCGGGGTTTTTGCATATACTGTTCCCTTTGCCCTGAGGACCTGCCAGCCCCCACTCCTCCCTCCCTGTCCCGTCTCACATGAGTTGCCTGCTCTGCAAAACCTCTGACAAGTTCTAGGCAGACTTAGACTTACTCATGTGTCACTTCCTGCTCCAGCCCACATGTTAGTAATGCTCAACCTGAGAGCACATTTGCCCCCAGAGGACATTTGGCAATGTCTGAAAACATTGTTGGTTGTTATGACTTGGGGGAAGGGAGGGTAGCTCCTGGCCTCTAGTGGGGTGGAAAGCAGAGATGCATCTAAATGTCCTACAGTGCACAGGATGGCCCCCACAACAGAGTTATCTGGTCCAAAGTGTCAATAGTGCCAAGGTTGGGGAAATGTGCTGTACACGATAAAAGCTCTTTAAGGATAAGAACCTTGTTTTTCCATCAGTTTAGCTTTTGGATTTAACCCATGCCCAGCCAAGAGAAAGAGGTGTTCAGTGATTGAAGAGTTGAGGGCCCCTGCTTTCCCCTCAGGGCCTATTTCTGCCTGAATCAGAGACCCTGGTGACAACCTGTTGAATGCAGTGGACAAAGCCTCTTGTCTCTGGGGCAGAGAGACTTGATGGAAGCCCAGTGGTGGCCCTTTAGACTCTAATCCACGGTCCCCTTCCCAGCAACTGTGTTAGATATTAGAAGAGTTTATCTTCATTATTAGGCCTGCTCCTTACCTCATTCCTGTCCCCTGCCTCTCACCAGTCGGGGCCTCTTGATTCCTCATTCTTTTCCCACCTCACCCCAGCTCCTTTTTCTAGGCCAATTTCACTGTTATTTCTTAATAACTTCCCTAATGATATTTATGTCTGTACTAGTTTCCTGTCACTGCAGTACAGATGACCATAAACTTAGTGGCTTAAAAACAACACAGACATCTTATAGTTCCAGAGGTCAGAAGTCCGAAATTAGTTTCATTGAGCCAAAATCAGGGTGTCAGCAGGGCTGGTTCCTTCCAGAGGCTGTCATGGGTGAATCTGTTTCCTTGCCTTTTTCAGCTTCTAATAGCCACTTGCATTCCTTGGCTTGTGGCCCCTTCCTCCATCTTCAAAGTACATCCCTCCAATCTCTGTCATCATGTCACTTTCTCCTCTGACTCTGACCCTCCAGCCTCCCTCTTATGAGGACTGTTAGGATTGTATTGGGCCCACCCAGATAATCAAAGATAGTCTTCCCATCTCAAGTGCCGTAACTTAGACACATCAGCAAAATCCGTATAAGATAACATCCACGGGTTCCAGGGCTTAGGATGTGGACATGTTTGGGGGCCATGATTCAGCCAACCTCACCCATCTATTGAATCAACTTGGTTGGTCAAAGAAGATCTCTCTTAATAGGGAAGAAACGTAGATTTCCACTTTTCTTATTTATAACAGTTGGGACAGGAACTGTTCCTTAAATAAGAGCTTTGTTTGCATGGTATGTTTTGAAGAACCTGTATATGTATATTTTCTCTCTCCTGATTACAAAATCAGTAAGTGCCAGATCTTCATGTCTTTGAGTTCCTGTTCAACTGCGGACCTTGAATGACTGTGACAAAATCACTAGCCTGAAGATCACTCATTCCCAGAAGGTTTTCGAGCCTGAGCTGCTGCCTCACCTCCCCCGGCCCAGTTTTCCTTTGGCAGATAAGGCCCAGCTCCAGGCGAGGAGGGTCTGAAGGCCCTGGGCGCTCAGCCGCATTTGCAGCTCTGTACTCAGTTCTTCAGATGTAGGGTTCTCCCGTCCCCCTTGCCCATGCATGGTTCCACCAGAGAGCCTCAGCACAAAACACTGACCTGCTGGCTTGCAATCAGCTACCCCATATAAAGAAGATCGTCTTTCTCCTCTTGTGTGCAGCCCTCACCCATGGAGCAGCCTGTAAGATTCACCATCCTCTCTGGATTTGCCCTGTACTTACCCTTCTTGGGGTGGGATGACTCCTGCTCATGTTATGTGGTCCCTGAATTACCCCCAGGGAGACAGGGAGAGGGGAAGCATCTGTGCATAGGTGGGGAATCTGGACCTCACAGATTTCTCCAAAAAGCATTTCCATCTACAGCAGGTAAGGATTTGTGAAACCTCCCCCATAATACCATTATCACTCCCAACAAAATTAACAACTGCCGAATACCATCCAATAGAGTTGAAATTTCCCCAAGATGTTTCTAAAACAAAATGCTATTTTTTTCAGCCTTATTGAGATATATTTCACATACCATAAAATTCATCCACTTAACGTGTACAGTTATCATAGTATATTCACAGAATTGTGCAACTATCACTGCAAATTAATTTTAGAACATTTTCAACAGCCTAAAAAGAAATCTCATCATCATTAGCAGTCATTCCCCATGCCTGCACCCCCTTGAGCGCACCCCCCTTCAGTCAGCACAATGTCTTCCCGGTCCATCCATGTTGTAGCATGTATCAGTAGATGGTAACTCTGTGTTTAACCATTTGGTATGTTTTCCACAAGGGCTGCACCATTTTACATCCTCCCCAGCAGTATGTGAGCGTTCCAGGTCTCCACATCCTCACCAACACTTGTTATTGTCTGTCTTTTTTATTATGGCCATGCTAGTGGATATGAAGTAGTATCTCATTGTAGTTTTGATTTGCATTTCCCTGATGGCCAACCATATTGAGCATCTTTTCATGCGTTTCTTGGCCATTTGTGTATCTTCTGTAGAGAAACAGCTATTCAAAACCTCTGCCCTTTTAAATTAAGTTGTCTTTTTATTGTTGAGTTGTAAGAGTCCTTTAGATATTCTGGAATCAACTCCTTATCAGATATATGACTTGCAAATATTTTCTCCCATTCTGTTGTAATATATTTTTGCATAATTCCAATACATCTCTTTAAAGCAGCTGTCACCTGCCAAAATACAAAAGTGGCCATTACGGTCACAGTCACGATTTTTGAATTACCAGTGAAACAGAAGTGTGAGGCAAACCTCTCCAAATGTCACTTCTGGCTCTAGAAACTCGTCCAGGGCTAGATGAGGGCAGATCCAGCTGGAGGAACCCCAAGACCGTACCTTGGTCCTGCGGGTGACTTGGGGTTAGTTGGATCAGAGGCAGCTCTATCAACAAACAGAGGAATAGGCTTTGTACCAGGCTAAGACCAAGGGAAAGCTTTGTGTCCAGCTCTGTCACTCTCCAGTCCCGAGATCTGGATGTGTCATTTAAATTCTCCAAGACTGTTTCTTCCATGGAAATGGGAAGACCTGCCCTGCTTACCTCCCATGACTGGTGAAGTGAATACGTGCATGTGAAAGCATTTTGTTTTCTGGAAAGTGTCATACAAAAGGAAGACGAATGATGTGTCAACTGAAACAGCATCCTGAAACCTCCTCACATCAGCTCCCACCTGAATGAGCGAAGAGGCCACAGGGATGTGAGGGAGGAGAGGTCCTACTGCCCTGGACTTGCTTACGCTGTGGTCACAGTAGAGAACGTCCTGGAGAAGCAAAAGAATTTCTTCAAAGGAGAATGTTTATGAATAAAATTGGGGTCGTAGAGACAGGCACCCCAAAGCAGAGGCAACCCCTTCTTCCATGGCCCTTCATGCTGCTCCTTACTTTTTCTTTTTACATTGGCTTTTTAAAAAAAATTTTATTATGATAAAATATACATAAATAAAATTTACCATTTTAACCACTTTTACATGTACAGTTTAGTGGCATTAAGTACATTCACAATATTGTGCAGCCATCACCACTATCCCATCTCCAGAACACTTTTCATTTTTCCAAACTGAAGGTCTGTCCCCAAGAAACAATGAATCCCCAGCCCCCTCTCCCAGCCCCTGGCACCCACCCTTCTACTTCTCTGTCTCTGTGAATTTGTTTACGCTAGGGGCCTCATATAAGTGGAATTATACAGAATTTGTCTTTTTGTCACTGGCTTATTTCACTGAACATAATGTCCTCAAGGTTCATCCATGTTGTAGCATGTGTCAGAATTTCACTCCTTTTTTAAGGCTCAATAACATTCCAGTGTATGGATAGAGCGGTCTGTTTATCCATCCATCTGCCAATAGACATTGGGGTTGTTTCCATCTTTTGGCTATTGTGAATAACGTACTCCTTACTTTTTGCAAATACATAATTTTCAAGAACCCAGTGAAAAGTTTGCCAGAAGGCCACAAAAATCTTGTGAGTGGGGCTATACATTAGTCTTCCTGGAGTACCTGCAAGCAAGAATGGGGGCAGAGGTCAAGGTCTTGCTCTAGAAGATGGAGCCGAGGGTTAGAGACAAGGAGAGAGACCAGGGGGGCAGAGGAGGGTGCCCCCAACAGAAGTAGAAGGCAGAACATCCAAAGATGAAGGTTACAAATTAGGGCTTACCTGGGCCCCACTGGGAGGTGTGAGGACACAGGCATAGGGACGTGGACATGTCTGTGTGTGAAGTGGGGGACACCTATACTGAGGACTCAGCCTTGCCAGGAGAGGACAGGAGCAGTGTGCTTTCATCAGCGGGAGGGAAGGCCTGAGCTGACAGATTGAGAGTGACACAGTATTAGGAAAAGGCAGAACCCAGGAAGTGACACTGCAGAGAAGTATATTTCACATGTAGCATGAGGGCTTCAAGCCAAAGACAATGTCCTGAGGAAAAGTTTTAAGGCACTTGTTTTACCTTTTGAAAAACTTTAAGAAAGGAGCGTCGGGAGACAGTTCAGCATAGCCAAGTGTTTTGGTCTGTTCAGGCTGCTATAACAAAATTATCACAGACTTGGTGGCTTACAAACAACAGACATTTATTTCTCACAGTTCTGGAGGCTGGAAGTCTGAAATCAAGGTGCCAGCATGGTCAGGTCGCGTTCTGGTGAGAGGCCTCTTCCTGGTTCACAGCTGCCGTATTCTCACTGTTTCCTCTCAAGGTGGAAGCGGTGAGGGAGCTCTCTGGGGTCTTGTTTATAAGGGCACTAAGTCCCACTAATGAGGGCTCTGCCTTCATGACCTAAGCGCCTCTGAAAGCCCCTACGTCCTAATACCATCATCTTTGGGGGTTAGGATTTCAACACATGAACTGATGGAGGCGGGCACAAACATTCAGACCATAGCACCACGTGCGCGTGAACACTGGCTCTGGACAGACCTAGACCCAATCCTGGCTCTAGTCCCCCTTTCAGGTCTGTTTCTTCAACTTTCTAAGGTTTAAGTGAGAGGATCAGAGTTATGTGCCTCCAGCGGAGCCAGTGCCCCAGCACTCTAAGGCAAAGGCTCCAGTGGGAGTAAATGCCTCGCCCCTCAAGAGGCCTGCTCCTCCTTTCGAGTGGCTCTCATAGGTCTGGTCCAGCCACCACTGGAAGTGCAGACCCGTGGGCAGGGCTGCCTCAGGCAAGGCTGGCTCACAGCAAAACTGGGAGGGTGATCAACTCTGCCTCTGACTTGCCCACACTCCTCTTCCCAAACCTTTTCAAAATTACAGCGTATTGCTGGAAGAAGAACCAAGATTGCCCACATTCTACCTGTTGCAGAGGGCTAACATATGCTCAGGGTATCCCCTCTGCCTGCTTCTTCCAAGGAGAGGAGCTTATCACCTATCTCGTGTTCACTCTCTGGGTCTCCTCTGGCCCTTCTCATCCCAGTATCCTGGTTTCCTGAGCTCTCCACAAATCCTCCATCAGTTACTGCCTCTTGTCACCCTCTGAGTCCTCAAGTGAACCCAGTGTGGATCTCAGACAGGATGGTCAGGAGAGCTCCAGCTCTAGGAGCTCCAGGATCTGCTCCTTGGGGGCATCTCTGGCCATAGCCACTGATGGCACAGTCCCCATATGTGGCTAAGGGCCTCCCCGGCCCAGCTAGCTCCTCATGGCAGAGGGGTATGATGACCTGACAACAGTGTTTCAGGACCAGGATCATGGATTTGCAGGTTAGATTCCTGCCTCCTGGTGGCATCTTTTATCAGGAGGCTTTCCAGTTCTGGGGGATGGGGAGGTTCAGGGCACCCAAGTTTGCAGCCATCTTATGGCTCAGGGGACAGCCTCATATCAGCTGGGACTGGACCTGGGAATGTCACACCCTGTCTTTCTGTAGGGTGTGGCTGGGCATCTGTGTTCTCCATTTTCTGGCTGCTTTTCCCTGAAACAGACAGTACAAGTAAGCAAGAAAAGCTGACCATGCGTAGGGTCAGCCGACACGTTAGCTGAGACCCTTGTAAGGTTCTTGGTTAGAGATTGCAGCCCACTGACCTGTGCCCTTTCCAGAAGTCTCCAACCAAAACTCAAAGTCATTGTTTAGCTCTCAGCTCTCCTCAGAAGAAAACGTCTCCCTGACCATCCTGGTCAGGTGACATCTCTCTCACGGCAAAATGTGCTTCTTCTCTATAGCATTTATCACAGCTGCAAGGTCGCACTCACTTGTGATTAACGCACCTCCCTAGGAAGTTTAGAAAAACTGTAAACTCATGAAGAGGCAGGGGATCTTCTCTCCACAGAGCCACCATCAAGTCACCCAAACCAGAAACTCCAAGTCATCTCTAACTCCTTGCTCTCTCACCTCACCAAATCGTTACTTTCGCCTCCTAAATCTGTCTGGAAGACACCCCTCTTCCTCATTCCCATGAGCCCCACTACAGGCCCTCATCTCTCACTCGCTCTCTTGCAGCAGCCTCCTGAGTGTCTGTCGTCTCCGAGCTTGTCTCAATCTACAGCATCTGACTGCAGAGTTATCCCCATAATGCAGGTCGCATCGAAACCCTGTCCCTGCATTCCTGCCCTACCATCGTACCCGGACGCCCCTCACCCGGGGGCGGCGCGCGGGGGCGCAGACGGCAGCTGATTCGGCCCGTGGAGTGGGGAGCCGGACGCGGTGTCCGGGACGCTCCGCCGGGCTCCGCACTTGCTCGAAGGGAGTCGATGGGTCCCCCGGGGCCTTAGCTCTCCCATCCCCAGGGTTCTCCAGGTACGTCCGCTCAGGATCCAAAAGGTTCAGCACGCGACCTGTCCCCCGGAACGAGCCCTGGGCAAAATATCCCAGAGGAACCCATCAGGCATTGGGACCAGAGGGCAAAGTAGCCTGAGGGTGAGGGGCGGGGCCTAGACAGGAAGTGGCCTGTTTCCTCCTCTCTGATTGGGCCATCCGGCCTCCAAGCCAAAGAAGCCTCGCCTCCCATTGCCTCTCACAGCTGTCAATGTGAATAGGGGCCCTACCGCCGTGGAGCCCTCTGGGAAATGTAGTTCCAGCTGGTTCCACGTCCCCCTCAGGAGGCGTCCGCGCGGTTGCTCGCTTGGGACAGTTAGCTCGCGCTGAAAGGATGTCCTGGAGGTTCACTCATTAATCTTTTCATTCTTGTGACAAATATTTATTGAATGCCTGCTACACTCCAGGCACCATTAGATGCTGGGGATCTAATGGTGAACGCAGACGACGTGCATGCAGTCTTAGAAAGCCCAGTATAGAGGGGGAAACAGATATGAATCAAATAATTACACAAACAAATGTAAAACTGCAGCCATAACTACTAAGAAAAAAATAAACAGGAATCATGTGATGAGAAGTGACTAGGGAAGGCTCTACTTGAGATAGGAAGGTCAGGGCCCCTCAGCTTTCTCCTGCCAGGGCAGTCACTTGATGTTGCAACAAGTCTCCTTCTCTCTTGCAGTAATGATTCCTCAGAGATATACCTCACAGCATCTCCCTGGACCCTTACCCACTTTGAGGTAGACTTCATGATTATTCTCTTGGCATTTGAGGAGACTGAGACTCAATCATTTTCTGGAGTTTGCACGGCTCATAGGAAGCTGGGCAATTTAACAGCACACCTTCAACAATGCACCTTAGACTTCCATCATGTCTCCTTCTACTTCCCAGCATATCCTACAGTCCAGCCCTATTTTCTGCATGTGTAAAATGTGAATGAGAATGGTGAAATAATCCAAGAAAAGTGCTTAGCACAGGAAGGCCAGACACCAGCCAAGCACTTGAGTATGTTACCATTTCCATCACTGTCCTAATTACCCCTCTGAGTCTCTACTCTGACTTACCCGTTACTTTTCACCCCAGCACCCATCCTCTCCTTAAAGTACCCTAAGTATCCCTTAGGGAGTCACCTCTTCTCTCACACTTTGTCCATGTGATTTTGGTGGGGCTGACCCCAACCACAGCTCCAGGAGGGCACATGAGAACCAGGCCTGGCCAGTATACTCCATCCTCCTGGTCACAGTGGTTGTATCAGGGATGGGCTCATGAGCCAAATCAGTCAAATGAAACAACTTCCAATCGGAATGTGGACCTGCTGGCCAAGTCGCAGTTGTTCCATGATATTCAGAGTGTCAACACCCTCTCTTGGAATTTCCTAGGCAGCACAGACTTCAAGTGTAGCACCATAATGCCCACTTTGGGTGCTTGCCCCTCTCCGGCTGAGGGGACCTTCTAAGATGGGAACAGCACAGGCAATGATGTTTTGGGGCCAGGTGTCCTCTGGTCCAGTGATGTGAGCTACTTTAATCACTAACAGTTTACTCCCAGAAGGTTCAAGGCAGTAAGATGTAGAACCAGCTTGTTCAAGTCTCCTTCTCTGTTTTATTAGTTCAACACAATTCTATTTGAATACAAACATCACTTTTATCTCACTTCCTTCCAACGTGGCTTGTAGCAATTGTGCATCTTTGCTAAATTATTCCTTTCAAGCCTATAGAGCATGATAACGTTTTTATCCTGAGAACCGTTTTAGTCAAGCTTTTTGCTAACTTCCTTACAGCTTCCCTGGGCTGCAGTTACACCTCTTGCCTGCTTGTAACTGACAGCACCACTGCCTACTCCCCTTCCTCCAGTCAGTCTTATAGGTGTATCCAACAGTATAAAAGTGACAGAGCTGGGGCTGGCCCAGTGGCATAGCGGTTGGGTCTGGGTGCTCTGCTTCGGTGGCCAGGGTTCGCCAGTTTGGATCTCAGGCAAAGACCTACGCACCGCTTATCAAGTCATGCTGTGGTGGGCATCCCACATATAAAGTAGAGGAAGATAGACAGGGATGTTAGCTCAGGGCCAATCTTCCTCAGCAAAAAAAGAGGAGGATTGGTGGGGGATGTTAGCTCAGGGCTAATCTTCCTCAAAAAAAAGGTGACAGAGCCAAAGAAGTTTCATTCTTTCAATGCACAATTTTAAGCACTTGCTATGCCTGGTCCCTGCCCCCACAGAGACATTAAACCACTAGTTATATAATTAGTATTCAATTACAAGCACGGTAAGTTCTATGAGGAGGGGAAAATAAAGGAAGTAGAGGGATGTTCCAGGTAAAAGGAAAAGTATGTTTATAAGTCTTGAGGAATTAAAGAGCTTGGTATATTTGAACAACTGAAAGTGCAGCTGAAGAAAGAGAATGAAGAAGAGAGCAGCTGGAGTTGGAGTTGGCAGGGAAGTAATGGTTAGGAAGGTCACATTGAAAATTTTGGACATCATCCTAAGGACAATGGGAAGCCAGTGGAAGACATCAGGTTGGAAGGTGACATGATCAGATGTGCTGGCAGGGAACAAGAGTGATGTGAGAGAGGAGGAGAGGGCTATTTCAGTCAATCCAGGCTCCATGCTGTTAGCTAAGGGTGGAGACAGAGAGAAGCAGTCAGATTTGAAAGATATTTTTGAGGTAGAATCCACAGGACTTGATGATTGAATGGATGAGGAGCAGAGGAAGAGGCAGTGTGTGTTGGTAGCATAAGCAATTGTGTGGATGTTGGTGCCACATGCTGCAGGCCGAACAGATCAGGTGCTAAACGCATGAGTTCGGTTTGGGGCAGGTGTTTCGATGCCTTAGAGACATCCAAAGGAAGATCTCTCCTAGGCACTTGAATGTAGGGATCTGGAGTGCAGAGGAAAGGAGAAATCTAGACATCAAGTGGGGTCTTCGTAGTCATCGAAGTGGCTAAGCGCACTTGGGGAGACCATGTACTCAGATGAGCACAGGGTACACTCTAGTAAGCAGAAGCATATTAGAATTCGGCCGCGAGACACAGAAAGCCGACGAGGAGACTGGCGCTGATTCTAGAGAGAAGATACTCTACCCAGGGCAAGTAAGAAGCACAAAGCATCCCTTTCAACAAGCCAGGCATACAGGCAGGGCGAGCCCGTAGCTTCGCCTTGCCAAAGAAGGGTTAGGGCTGCGGAGGTAGCGCGGGGCTTCTTCTCCCGTCCCCAGGACGGTCAGTGCCTGGACTCGCGGGACGGAGATTCGGGCTGGCCTCCGACAGTCACACCGGCGTTATCTTCCTGCCGGTGCGGAGGGAGAATCCCGAGGAGCCCCTCGACAAATGCTCTCGCTCTCGCCGCCCAGTTTCTGCGGAGATCGGTTCGCAGTGGCAGGTGCGCAAGGGTCGAGCGCGGCCGAGCTCGTAGCAGAGCTCCCACCGCCCACCGCACCTCAACACTCCCAGGGGTGCGCAGCGGCGCCCCCAGAAGAGGGCGCCGAAAGTAAGCGCGCAACTTCCGGTCTCGGCTTCACGGGCCGCTCTAGCACGTCTCATCTCGTTGGCATTTCCGCCAACCTGCGCTGCAGATTGCCAGGCTCCAGCCGCACGGTCTCCCCCAGGCCGCGCAAAGCCTTCTGGGAGCCCTAGCCAGCGCACCACCCCGCCTACCTCCTCCCCTCGGCTCCAGGCGGAGACCCACGAGGGCAATCGCCGCTCTCGTGGCTGGAGGTATGTGGCCCTGTACCGCCGCCGTGGAGCAAAGGCTGGAAGGGAAATCGACGTCTAGTGCTGTGTCCCGGAGTAGTGATGGAATTTTCTTCTAAGTTCTGGGAAGCAAACGATTTTACTTCCATTATTACGGCCATTCATTCACCCTCTCCAAAACACAATCCCGCCTGTCTTCAAAATTCATCTTATTACCATCTAAAACCACTGAAGTGTAAAAAAAAAAAGTTCACCTCATAGCCATCATTATTTAAAAAAGCATTTATTAGATGCCAAATTGCACATCGGATAGACATAATCACTGCCTGATGAGAGCTTGCAATCTAGAGCTGACTGATGAGAATGCACCAAAAACAGTAAAATCGAAACATTAAACAGACATAAACAGTACAAGTGCATAAAACAAACATACTTCTGAGGTATCCAAAGGAACTAGAAATTGCAGCATATTCTCAGGTTTATATAAATGTATGTGTCATATTCCCATCCTCCCCAGACTGTTAATGTGAGGAGAGATGTCAAAAAATAAAAGATGAAACACCAGTAGTCAGATGGGCCATGAAAAGATGGGTAATGGTCATCTTGGTATCAGATCAATAGCTCTCTCAATCTATAAAACTAAAACAGATGAATACACTTCTAATGAAGATCATTTAGTTACTTTCAAACAGATGGTCAAAGCAAAAACCCTTTCCTACTGAAATCCTATAGCGATAACAAGTTTAATAAACAATTCAAAATAGACTCTATTCAGATAAACTATAGCCTGCTTTGTACGTATATGCAGTAAATTGTCAGATTACTTTGAGCAAAATCGTCGGTATCAGATCGTATACCATGCTGCAGTCATCAGAACAATGCCACTTATTTATATGGGATCTCAGGAGTCAAAGATTCAAAATGGCACTTGCTGTGAAATGTCACTTGCTTTTAGTCTTAACTCCCTGAATTACTGGGTTAGTCATTTTCTATGTTAAATGGGGAGATGTGAATGAAGTATTACCCAATGTAACAAAGGTCCTAAACAAAGCCATTTTGAGTCCAACTCCTTCAAGAATAACAACTAAATTCCACAATTTCTTTAATTACAAAGTATAAACTGTTGACATCTGAATACTACTGGAACAATGCTGTTTTCCTCAGTGATGGCTGTTACAGACCCTGATATGCTGGCAATCACATTAAGGATTTGATAAACATTTTCATCACTGCATCAACAAAAACCAAGAAATTTATTCAAGACTTAATTTCTTCAGTACAGAGTTTTCACTCTGCACGGTGGATCAACATCCATGCTACAAAATGTAGTGAACCAACTGTTCAAAGCAATAAACTCCTGCATTTAGTTTTTCATCCCTATATTAACTTTTATCCAGTATATGTTAATGCTAACCTGGTAGGCTAATATCATCTCTGGGTTAATGACAATCTGTGGAATCTATCTCCATCAGTTGACACTGTAAAGAGAAGGGTAAAAAAACCATCATCATAAAAACAGCATGGATCGCACTGGCAGATACTGACCTCTTCCTTCAGCAACTTGGGCTCAGAGCAGCTTGAATTACATCCAGCAAATGTGTTTAGGTTCAGATGCACAAAAAGGCAACAACGGAAAATATGCCTCTTTCACAGTAACTGACACTCAGAGCTTTGGGTTTCTTTTTAACTTTTTCCTGCATACCAATCACTAACAATATTACACCAAAAAGGCATTTTAATTAGACTCACGGGTATGTTAATGTTTTTGCAGAAGTGCTATTTTTCTAATCTCTTTTGGAGGTTTGGCATAATCTTCCAAAATCTGGAAAATAAAGAAAAATGTAAAACCTGAAGTTCATCGTGAAGGAAGCCTCATCTGGAAAGACGACTTTTCGTCTTGAGGTGCAGAATAGCACTGATGGCATAAATCCTCACCTTGCCCTATTCTTTCTTAGGAGCAGACGAAAGGATGACAGCTTCTATCTGTATGTCAGCCCCATTCTGTCCAAGTGCCTTCTAAGACAGACTTCCCTACTTCTTTCTGCAGCAACTCTGCTAGGAGGAGCCGCTTTCCCAATTTTATTCCCCACCCTGCAACTCTTCATTCAGTCAGCTGAAATATGAGAGCCCCTAATATGTACTGATGAGGCACCATGCCAGCTGCTCCCACTAAAGGCAGAGCAGGAGAGCAGGGAGATTGGTGCTTCCTGGCATTTGGCAAAGATCATTATATCCCAGAGCTGGCTGCTAAGAAATCTAACTGGAGACCATTTTTCTACACAATTCTAAGCACCTCAGACAGACAGACTTGCTGAAGAAAAACCTACAGAAGACCTTGCTTTTTTATTTAAGACCCTGAAGCCCCAGCAGACTGCTGTCCTGTATCCTAAGAGTGGAGACATCAGAAACAAAGAGCCAAGTGTGACCTTGACATACAGAGCACGGGGTCTCAACTGTGGATCTGCAAACAAGAAATAAGAACAAAAAAAGGGAAAAAGGAATACCCCTCCCTGGGGTAGGGGTATTGGCTTCTATTTTCCTTACTCATCAACCATATCTTCCGGCTTAAGAGCTTACAGCAGTAACCAGCATCTTTTTGTACATTCAATTCTCAATCTGCTGTTCTGTAGGAAGACCACATCTTCCAGGTACTACGTGCCATCCAGTTAGTCCTACAGATGCCTATTATTGCTCATGAGGTTTCCCAGTGATAATATCATTTTAGCAAATGCTGTATTTAAATAGAATAAGACCATTCTCACATCCCAGTCAAAAGCCCATTTAAATGCTGTTTTGCTGGCAGGTACACAATTATGCTTTAAAGAGAAATCCCATATGAATGTATATTTACAAGATTCTCTGGATCTTTAACATTAATAACCATTCCATTTAGCAATATTTTGCTCCAATATTTATACATAACAGCAGTATCGAAAGACCTGTATATTGTCAAGTATTTTGGTTAAACCTAACAATTTTCTATATGTATTTTTCTTTGGCAATGAGGAAATTTTTTTTCACTAAAACCATAAGGACTGTACTCTGTAGTTTGCAATCTCTCATCTGATCGTAGGGATGGGAGTTTAAACTTGAGGTCCTGGAGAGTCTTTCTGTTGCTTTATAACCACAAATATAAGTCAGGCTTGAGATACAGCACAAAGGGAGTGAAGGGGTTCCAGGAGGCACATGCACAGGGTACCCCCATGAGGACCACCCTCACCCACCTATCTCAGCTGCTTGCAGTGCTAATATGTGGTGCACATGCCAACACATAACACGGTGTCTCAGAATGCACGGCCTTCAGCATCAGAGAGACCCAAGATGAAATGCCAGCTTCAGCACATTGCTATTGTTGTGTCTTGTGGAAGGTACTGACTTTACCCACTAGGGGCTTCAGTTTCCTCATTTATGAAATGATAGTAGTCCTTTCTCTGTCATAGATTTATTCTGAAGATTAAATTAGGTAATATACCAAAAGTATCTAACATGCTCACTAAACAATAGTTACTATTATTCATAGCAAGGCAGGTAATGTGCTTCAGTAGAGACTTGGAGGTAAACATTCTCAGAGAAGAGTAAGTATCTTTCCCTCGATCAAGTCCAGGCACCAGAAAGGGCTATAGTCAGACTGCCAAATTCCTCGTAAATGCTTGAATCACAAAGGCCACTGGCATCAGATCTGAGAATGGGAACTCCCCGGATACTAACAGCTGTCATGGCACCAACTAGTACCCCTGTTTGGGAACTTTTCACATGTGGGGGAAAAAAGGCTCCTAAACCCCTCCAGAAATTCACATGTAAAACAAGAATAATCACATACAAATATTACATTCAGATCATTACAGCCAAAAAAAAAAGTATAAAACAGGTATAAAAGTAGTTACTTTCCTAGATACTATATCTGCAGAACTGGCAAAAAATAAATAAATTCTCCTCCTTCTAAAACTTACTTAGAAACCATGTAAACAAAATTAAAAGAACTGTAGCAATAACCTTCATTTTCATGAAAAGTGAATTTAAAAAAAGTTCTGTGTTGTTCTCTGGCTCATACAAATGGAATCTGAACAGTAATTGAGTTACTGAGTTAGAATCCTGGTTTCATTCACTACCTGTGACATTAATTTATGTTTCCTCAATTATAAAATAGAAATCATAGTGCCTAAATCAAGATTGTGATGAAATTAAGTGACATATTATGTGGGACGTGTGTAAAGTGCTTAGTATAACGCCTAGGACATAAAGGGTAATTGTTGCCCAGTTTTCGGTATAGATACTGAAACCACAAGTGTTAATGAGACTTTGCTATATTTACATGGTGTTTTTTGTATGGGTTCGCTGATGAGTAACGAGATGCGTATTCAACCTGAAACTTTTCCCACACCTGGTACATCTAAAAGGTTCCTCTCCTGTGTGGCTCTTCTGGTGGCATGCAAGCTCTGAGCCCAAAATAAAACTTTTTGCACATGTTTTGCATGTATGGGGCTTTTCCCCTCTATGAATGCTCTGATGGGAAATAAGCTCAGAAATACGAAGAAAGGTCATTGCACACTCAGGACATTTTAAGGGTTTGAATTTTGAGAATGAAAGCAAATTTTCCCTACAATCACTACAGTATTCAGAATCATCCTTGTGGCCCTTCTCAGGGAGGGCAGGGTGTGAAGGCTGCCTGAAGCATTTCACACACTGAGTGGACCGGTACTGGGTGGCTGATGAGTGCATTTTCTCACGCAAAGCAAGATTTGCTTTCCGACCAAAATGTTTACCACAGTTAGTACATTCATAGGCTTTTTTGGCAGCGTGGGTTTTCTGATGTTGTGCCAATCCTGGGAGCCACATAAAACCTCTCCCACATATGCCACATGTGTAGGGCTTCTCCTTCTTGTGGGTATTCATGTGCCGAGACAGATGCGAGTGTTGGCGGAAGCTGCTGCCGCATTCAGCACACTGATAAGGCTTCTCGCCAGTATGGATTCTCCTGTGTGTCCTCAGGTTGGCTCTATGATTGAAAATCTTCCCACAGTCACTACATGTATACTTTTTCTCTCCCAAATGCGTTTTCTGATGCAAAACAAGGTGTGAATTATCACTGAAGCTTTGGTCACATTCAGGACACTTGAAGGAATTTTTGGCTTCTTCCCCAGGACATTCAAGAATTTCAGAAAGTGCTCTGGTTCCTAAACATTGAGATAGTTCTATTAATGGGGTATGGTTTTCAATGGTAACTAAAAGGCTTATGAACCTTTTCTTGCAAGCAGAAGTTCCACCTGATATTTTCCTTTCAAGGTTTCCAACTCCATTCTCAGAGGATTCTTCTGGGTAACAGACAAGGGGCACGGCAATGGAGTACTTTTCTAGGGCAAGCTCTTCACGTCCCATAGATTCTACATTTACCTGCTGATTAATGTCAGTCTTGCCTTCCCCTCCTGTTGATAAAAACAAAACAAAGCAAAACATAGACAATACCCTCAAGTGGTACTGGGGAAAGAACAAGCTAAGGTAGTTACACTGAAGACCAGGAAACTGTAGATGCCTTATCCTATAACCCAGACACCAGTAATATACAAAGTCAGGCACCAGCAGGCTCTACTGGCTTCCCAAAGGATCTAGTTCTAGGTGAGCCTGTGAGGGGTGGAAGCAGAAAATAGCTATAACTAAGTCAGCTTCCAATGAGACAGAGGAACTAAGGGCCATCTTGGTAGACACTGTCTAGAGGTGGGGTTTTCCAGTTAGTCTATTTAGGTCTCAAGAGCTTTTCATCATTTAAGCAATCTCAAGTAACAGCAGAGCAACCACAACTGGAATAGAGATTGGGATTCATCTTTATCAAGAAAGGAAGAGAGAAAGTACTTTTCTGCTAGCTGAGAAACACCCTTGGTTTTTAGAAATAGTTTTATTGTCACCAGAAGAGTTCTCCAAAATTTCTTTACTCTTACCGAGGAAAGATCAAGGTAGAGCTGCTACGCATACTGCAGGCAAATAATAACCAATATCACTGCTAGCATAGCTAACAAAACTCAGGCCTGCCAAAAAGCATTCCTTTTTAATATTTCTTAATATTAAAATATTCTTAATTTATAAAGCCAATATAAAAGGGTATTTCCTTCCAAAGGAACAGCCTTTTGACTGCCTCAGCTCACTGCCTAGAAAGTGTTTCTGGGCCACAGTGCCATGTGTGGAATCCAAACGGTACCCAGTGGTTTTGCTGATTTGAGCAGACCAAGTTCAGGGATGCCAAGGTGGCTAGAATTTGACAGCAAAATACCAGAGAAGAGACAGGTGCCCAGGTAGAGAGTTCTGGGCCTCTAGATGGGGTTCTCTTAAGTCTTTGGTTGAGTACTAATCTGTAAGTGCTTGTGGGGAAACTACCCCAGGCCAAGGAAAGAACCACCAAAAAGAAGTAGACAGAACAATCTCCAGAGTTCACAAAATAGTTCAACAGTTCATGCTCCCACCAGCCAAACTGGAAAGACCCCCTAACACACATCGGGCAGTATCCTAGGACAGTGCCTTAGCAGCAGGCCAAATCAGCCCTAAACTAAGGGTTGCTCTGAATACACCCTAACAAAGCAAAAAGCAAGCCTTGAAAGGATCATATTGATACCAAGTAACTTAAATGCATCCCACAACAAATTCCAAAATTTTTTTTTTAAATACAACAAAAGCCAGCACCCAAAAACAAAACACTCATGATGCCCAGCATCCAATCAAAAATTACCACGCATATATACAAAGCAGCAGAAAAATATGACCCATAACTAAGAGCAAAATCAATCAACAGAAACAGACCCTGAAACGACATTCTTTCTAGTAGAAAGAATGCTAGAAGAACAATTGTAAATATACTTCCTATGTTCAAGAAGGTACAGGAAAACATGAACAGGATGAGAAGAGAAGTGGAAAATATTAACTATGAGTTATGGGATAGTTCCAGCAGTCAACCCTAGTCAGGGATAAAATCTACTCAGGTATAGGGAGTATTTCTGCATATAGTTGCCTTTAGATAAGAAAGGTGTAGCACCCCCTTTAGAGTAACTCAATTTTCAATCTTTAGCAAATGATAGTTACCTATACTAATGGGGTTTTTGCAAGTAAAACTGTGAATTTACTGTAACAAATATTTGGGAAGACTACCAGGTACTGCTATGACCCCTGCAAAACTAGTCCTGTACTAAACAGGACTTTTGACTTTTAAAAATCATGTCATCCTTTGAAAATTGCACTCTCATGCAACTTCTTATGACAGCAACATAAATAAGCCAGGAATAGGCCCCACTCCCCTACACCAACATGTGGATGGGATGGGACATGGAATCCTAATCCTAGAACTGACCAAAGTTCCAAAATGCAAGGAAAACAACTGCCTTACCTATCAAGGCCATATCCTCGAAACACTCCTGTGTGGCATCTCTGCTGAGGGACCTCTGGGCAGGGTGCAGACTCACACACTCCTCTTGAGAAAAATACACAGCCAGATCCTCAAACAGCATTGGTCCCTGAAACAACATGAGAGCCCATCTCAGGACAAGAGGCCCGAAGGCCACGCTCCCTCACTCAGTCTAGGAAGGCTGAGAAGAGCTAGAAACATCAGATGCAACGGAGAAAAGGGCTTGTTGTAAAAGGTTCCTGAGTGCTTGGAATGGGATATAAATGGGTTCTAAGGGCTAGTGGTGGGGACTGGGAAGGAGGGAGTAAAAATGGACATAATTTTTGAGGCAGCAGTATAAGGATCAAGACAGTAAAGTGTGAGAAGTTCTAGAAGAGACTTCTAGAAAGGACTACTAAAAGAGAAAAGATGAGGGAACACCTCTTGGGGAGGGAAACCATCAAGTAAGGATGCTCTAAGGGAAAGGAGAAGACTGAGCAGCCCAGGAAGAATCATGAAAGGGATGGGGGTTCCACAGTTGTTCCAACATCCTTCTACTTGTTAGTCCCTCTCTTTCTTCCCCATGACAGCCATTGCCAAGCTCACTGTAGCAACACATCCAGGCC
Source organism: Equus quagga (assembly GCF_021613505.1). NCBI lineage: Eukaryota > Metazoa > Chordata > Mammalia > Perissodactyla > Equidae > Equus > Equus quagga. The sequence continues at coordinate 3,101,127 of NC_060273.1, forward strand.
TATTCCTCCTTCCCTAAGTTTACCAGTGCTATAAACCAATATAACTTCGATGTGATTAAGAATCACCTCGGGTTTTTGTTTGTTTTTGTTTTTATTCAACATGTGTGGAATGAAGCCTAGGAATCTGCAAGTTTGAGCAGCATTCCAGAAAGACACTTTGAGGCTCTCTGTTATAGCCTTCTGCAAGGTGCCCTGCTCTCAGTTGGGGGTTCTGAAAAAAGAAGAATTTGACAAACCATTCGCCTAGCGCAAGAAGAAAGACAGCTTGGTAAAAGGGCTATTTGGGGATCAGGAGTCCTTGCATCACGATGGGGATATCTAACCCTCTTCCAAAGGAGGAGGATAGGCAGAGGCCGAAAGTAGCGACCAGAACTTGCAGTGGGAAAAGGGACCTGGTCTCACCTGGGCCTCCACTACTGGGAGGGTGGACGCCATCTCGGTGGGTGGGAATGCCTTCTTCAAGTCGCCACGGGGACTTCAGGACACAGCCAGAAGGGGAGACGATAGTCCTTGGAAGGGCCAATTCGGCTGCAAAGCTCCTCCACGCACCCCTAGGCGTCCTCGCTTCCCCAAAGCCTTTAAGACCCGAGCCAACGGCTCCTCTCCCAGGCCCAGCCTCGGAAGGGCCGACTCCCGGGCCGACGGGTCCCACTTACCACTCCGGGACTAATGATCTTAAAAGCCTCCTGCTACTCAAACAGAAGCAACAGAAAGTGATGCCCGACCGAGACTCGAAACCGAGAACCGCGGGCACGAAGAGTCTCCCACGCTCCCATACTCCCCGATGCTGGATCTGCCGGGAAAGCCGCCGGAAGCGACCCGCCCCCAAGCGTTTACGCAACCCTGCCCTGTGATTGGCCAGCTTGACCTTGGAGGGCGCAGTCCCTCTCGCGTGTTGACCAATCGAATCCATTAACGGAGAACCGATGCCTCACCGGGCATACTGGGAGATGTAGTTTTCCCTCAATTTCTCAAAGTAAGTATTTCCGGTTCCGCTGCCTGGGTCTCCCCGGTGAGCTCGGTGCTGGCTGAACGGATGAAGTGGAGCGTTCGGGTGTTCCCGGAAGGGCGTAATGTTTCAGGGAAGAAAAGCAAACAGTCATAGAGACTCCGGAACCCGAAAGAGTAGTAATGCCGAAATGTGGGTTCGCCCGGCAGTGCCACGTGGGTCCGAAACTTGGGTCCGGCCAGGGTGAGGTAGATGAGTGTCCAGGCGTGCGTATCCTAGTCTTGACCTGAGCCGTCCCCTGTGCCTTGAGAGGACTTTGGAACCGTGGAATGTAAGGAGGTGTCTTCTGCGTGGACAAAGTTCAGATCGACGTAGGCCAGCTTGCTGGTCTGCGACCCTGTGTATTCTAGGGGCACTGTGCGCCGCGGCTGCAGTCCAGCAGGGCCAGATCAGGCTCAGAGTCACAGCTGACCTCACGCGAGAGTAGAGCCATCGGTTTGCTTCGCTGGACGTTGTATGCCTCCTAATACCTCACATTCGACCTACCCCATAGGCACATATTTTCCACTTTACTGACACTGGGTGACGGGATGTAGGGATTTGGAATTAGAAAATTGAGCTCCTTAACAAGCTCTGCCACTAATTGCTTGGGTCGTTCTGGGCAATACACAACTTTGCTTTCCTCAGCTGCAAAGAGCTCAGAATGCCCCTCTTCAGAGGGTAGTTTCAAAGAATTTGTCAGTTTACAGAGGTGTTCGTTTGAAAAAACAAGGATGATAGGTACCTAAATAGAAAATTCTGAGTAAGTCTCCATATATATTCTTATTCTAGTACCAAGCATGTGCCTGTACCTAAAAGGTTACTCAAGTAATGGTTGCATGGTTATTAAAACAATATTATCAGACTGGATAAAATGAGTAGTGGGATTTGGTGGAATATAAGATAGGATACTTTCAGCTACAAGCAAGAAAACCTAACAAAACATGGTTCAAAGGTAGGACAGTTACAGGTTAGCTAAGTCAGTGGCTCAATGACACCGTTAAATTCCCAATGCTTCCATATTTCTCCTCTGCCATCCGTAGTACGTTGGTGAAGGTGACAACAGAATCCACCTAATACATGCAGACATGCATTGTGTCATGTACCCATCCTAAACCAGTCATTATTAAGAGTAAAAAGACTACCTATCATAATTGGTTTTGGCCCATCGTGGTTCACGCCCTGGCCCTGCGGCAAGGACTCAGCCTCCCCTGACCATCCACCTGCGTAAAATCAGGGCTCTGATGGAAAGGAAAAAGAAAGAAGTAGGTAGATGTCAGATAGGTAACTAACAGTATCTGCTGCAAGTGACATCTGTAGACAGCTAGCTAATAGCTAGGCCTTGTGGGAATGAGTCACAAGAGTTACCTGAGGGTCCTAGGAGGAAGGAAAAAGGTGCTGAAAGGACGGATGGAAGAATGATAAGGACAAACTTCCCTACAGGCTAGACGGGTCCAAAGCATATGTGTAGAAGAAGAGCTAACAGTCTGGTACATGGAGAGCTAAACCAAAAGCCTGTTAATCCTAGAGGATGTACTGTTCAAGTAGTCACCTTTCCCCTCTTCCTTTGTGCTTATATTTAACGGTATTCTTATTTCAGGGATATCTCATTTTGAGCTCAGATTCTTCTGATTTGGGGTTTTGGCCCTTTCACCCAGAACAAGAGGCTCTCATAGCCCTTTCCTTTGAACTCTGTTCTCAGTATTACAAAGAGATAAACAAAATTCCCAAGGACTAGAAATGGAGCTGGTGGTATTAACTCAATGGATAACTGGAGAGACAGGGTTATCCCTGATATGGGAGAGGAAACAAAATCTTCCCTAGACCTAACCAGCAAACTAGACAAGTAGGTTAAGGAAGGAGCTTGAAAGCTCAATCTTGCTAAAAGTAAAGAGATGAGGTACGAAGTCTAAGGTAGACCAAGATTGAAAGAATAAGATTGAATGATATGCCTAACTTGATTTCTTAAAAATCAGGTGCTTGACTATAGATGCATTATATGTTCATGAGACAGATTTAATCCAAACATGAAAAATCCTTCTGCTTTTTGTCAAAACAACAATGTTTTGACAAGTTTCTTCACTTCAGCCTTTAACATATCAATAATAATAATAATCTGTATGTATTGAAGTTCTTTCTACAGCCAAACGTCTGCTTTTTCTCTGAAGATCACATCTTTTTTAAAATTAACTTTTTTTTTTGAGGAGAGATTAGCCCTGAGCTAACATCTGCTGCCAATCCTCCTCTTTTTGCTGAGGAAGACTGGCCCTGAGCCAACATCTGTGCCCATCTTCCTCTACTTTATATGTGGGACGCCTACCACAGCATGGCTTGCCAAGCGGTGCCATGCCCGCACCTGGGATCTGAACTGGTGAACCCCGGGCCACTGAAGCAGAACGTGAGAACTTAACCACTGCACCACCAGGCCGGCCTCCCAAAAATAACTTTTTATTATTACAAAAGCAGTATATGTGAGTTTT
>NC_060273.1:3104694-3224730 GCF_021613505.1 Equus quagga
GTAGAGGAAGATGGGCACAGATGTTGGCTCAGGGCCAGTCTTCCTCTACTTTATATGTGGGACGCCTACCACAGCATGGCTTGCCAAGCGGTGCCATGCCCGCACCTGGGATCTGAACTGGTGAACCCCGGGCCACTGAAGCAGAACGTGAGAACTTAACCACTGCACCACCAGGCCGGCCTCCCAAAAATAACTTTTTATTATTACAAAAGCAGTATATGTGAGTTTTAGAAAGTTAGACAATACAGATAAGAAAATTAGAAAATAAAAGCATCATGTTCTTTTAATGTTTGTTTTGTTTTGTTTTGTTTTTTTGAGGAAGATTAGCCCTGAGCTAACATCTGCCGCCAATCCTCCTCTTTTTGCTCAGGAAGACTGGTCCTGAGCTAACATCCATGCCCATCTTCCTCTACTTTCTATGTGGGATGCCTGACCATGGCATGGCTTGCCAAGCAGTGCCATGTCCACGCCCGGGATCTGAACCGGCAAACCCCGGGCCACTGAATCAGAACGTATGCACTTAACCACTGCGCCAAGGGGCCGGCCCCAAAGCACCATATTCTTATCAACCAGAGATTACCACTGTTTACTCCTTAATATTCTGTATTTAGTACTATGTTTACGATCCACAGTTGGTTGAATCCATGGATGTGGAACCCGCAAATACTGAGGGCCAACTAAGGGACTTGAGCATCTGCAGATTTTGGTATCCTCAGGGAGAGGGGTTGTCCTGGAACCAAACCCCCCAAGTTGCTAAGGCACGACTATATATATTTTCCTTGGTAATTTTGAACATGATTTCCAGAATGAATTGCTCACTGAGAATAGTGTTTTTAACATTCACAGATGGTACTGCTTTTTTAGGTCCGTTACTTAAAAATAAGTATGTCTCTGGTTTTTACAGCCTTTAGTGTATCTATCCTTCATGAGGTGCTATCACCTATGGGAACTTGGCAGAGTCTTCTCACAGTGAACCAAAGAAGTCTAGATAGGCAAGATTATCTTTTTAAAATATCTCTTTAAAAGCAAGAGGATTTTATCCCAGGTACCCAGAATGCCTGACTGAGAAGTTAGAAAACTGAGTTCACTAGTATCCAGTCTCTAATTGAAGAGACAATGGCTGCAGCTCACACCTGCAGATTTTACTTTTATCAAGAACAAGAGGATCCCGTGATTTTGAAGCTAGGACCATCTCTAGCTGGGCAGGAGTTCCTTCATCGGAAAGAAGCTTAGGACTCTAAAATGTCGCTCCAAAACGTTAATCCCATTACCAGCTCCATGTCAACTCCAACAGGATTCTTTTCCAGTCACTGAGGCCAAAGATGCTTCCAAAGAAAGATTCTGGACCTACTGATACTGATTACAGAATACAGTAGAAACTACAGCCAGAGACTCCTGGAGAGTAATGAGATCCACAGTGAATGCAGCTTAGGCACAAGGAGGATGGAGAAGAAATGATGGGTTGGATAGTTGGTTAGAGAACTACAAGCTTAGATAATTAATTTTCTGCCAAAGGGCCCCTCAAATTGAGAGTTCTGAGGTCGTGTTTAATTGTCTGAGACAACTAGTCTAGGAGTTACAGAGACAGCCTGACCAGGAGTGAAGTGATGGTCTTCCTTCTTTCTCCCCTGCAGCCCACAGAAAGGCTGTACCTGGAGAAACCAGGCACTGAGCCAGCCAGAGTAGGGAGAAGATTTCCAGGGAGTGAGTCAAAGCCTACCGTGTCCTGCTATGGACTGAGTGCTCATAGCCAGAGGAACCCTACTCAAATGAAATCCATTTTTTATTAGTCAATATTGTTTTCAATTATTACTATTGAATGATAGAAAGGGTTTAGTGAAACAAATGCTTTTACTTTGCTAGTAGGTGGGTAAATGATTATATTCTTTTTTTTTTTTTTTTTTTGAGGAAGATTAGCCCTGAGTTAACGTCTACTGCCAATCTTCCTCCTTTTGCTGAGGAAGACTGGCCCTGAGCCAACATCCGTGCCCATCTTCCTCTACTTTCTATGTGGGCCACCTGCCACAGCATGGCTTGCTAAGTGGTGCCATGTCTGCACCCTGGATCTGAACCAGGGAACCCCAGGCCACCGAAGCAGACCATGTGAACTTAACTTCTGCGCCACCGGGCCTGCCCCAGTATTTTTTTGTAAAGTAATTTGTCCCTACTGTATGCATCATGAGATTTAAAACTATTCATATCATTTGACCCTGTAAATCTAATTCTAAAAACCTATCTGTACTGGGCCCGGCCCTGTGGCTGAGTGGTTAAGTTCGGGCGCTCTACTTCAGCAGCCCAGGGTTTCACCAGTTCAGATCCTGGGTGTGGACCTAGCACCACTCATCAAGCCATGCTGAGGCGGCATCCCACATAGCACAACCAGAGGGACATACAACTAGAATATACAACTATGTACTGGGAAAAAGGGGGAAAAGTGGGAAAAAAAGGAAAAAGGAAAAAAAAAAGATTGGCAACAGATGTTAGCTCAGGGGCCAATCTTTAAAAAAAACATTCTTTTTAATAAAAATCTATCTGTACTAATTGGGCATCTAAGTTCACTAACTAGACAAAGAGACCCAAAATAATATTGGCTTAGACAAAGAGAAATCTATTTTTTTCTCACATAGAGTCCAAGCTGGCATAACAGCTGTGCTCAAGACAGTTGCTGGGGCCCAGGCCACTTCTGCTTTGTGCCCCACTATCCTTAGAGTGTTTTCCCTCGTGACTCTAGTCCAGTGTGGCTCGCTAGCACATCTGCACTGCAGCCAGCAGGAAGGGGAAAAGGAGGCTAGGAAGCATAGTGTTTATTCTGGGTAGCCCACGCCCAGCTAAAAAGCACAAGTTCTATTGTAATGAGAAAGAAGGAGAGAGTAGACATTGGGGACAGCTGGCAATAAATGCCATGTTATCCTAAGGAAATATGTTGAAAATGGAAAAACAGGAATGGAAAAACACGAAGATGCTCATTGCAGAATTATTTACAATCGAGAAAAATGGGAAATGGCCTAATGTCTAAGTATTTTTCCTCTTCCGCAGGAAGAAATATTGCAGCCATTTGAGATATTTATAAGGAATTTTTAATAACATGGGGAAATGCTTCCAATGTAAGTTTTAAAATAAGATACAAAATTATACATAAAATCAATTATTAAAAACGTACTGAAAAGAGTAAGGAGACATACTAACATTGAGTGATCATCTTTGGATGATGAGCAAAGGGTAATTTTTTTCCTCTTCATACTTTTCTGTGTTTTTCTTATTTGTTACAGTGAATATGTGTTACTTGCATAGTTAGCAGAGTAATTAAGCCTGGGCGCCAGAGTTAGACTGCCTGGGTTGAAATTGCTCCTAACAGTTTAACAGCTATAATATCTTGAGTTAATTGTTGAACCTGTCTAAGCCTCAGTTTCCATATCTGCGAAATAGGAATAATGATTGCAGTGACCTCATGTGATTGTTGGGATGATTAGATGAGATAATATATGTTAAGAGACACAGCATAAATATAATTGAAAGGATTTTTAAATAAAATTATTATATATCAATGCTTTAGCAATCAGATACATCAGTATAGTCCACGTAGAGCCTCCTGTCATGAATTGTTTCCCAAGAACTTGGAAGAAGAGAATAAGGCTGAATTTTGAAAATTGAACTGGGAAAATGGAGATAAAATCAGGTTTCTGTAGAACTAAGAAATTACCTTAAGCAAGGCCTGGAAAGGTAATCAAGCATGATTTATGGATCTGCAAAGGAATGTGTTTACAGAGAGGCCTAGTGAAATGGAGCCAAGAGAAAGGAGAGTCAGCAAGTCAGGCCACCCTTCCAGCACTGCTCAGACACAAGGAATGTTGGACTTGTGGGACAAGCATTCCTGACACTAGAGAAGGGCCTGTTGTGTGACACCGTGGCCTGAGTAGCAAATCTCTCTTCAGACTCTCTTTCCCTTCCTCTGATACCCTGGTCACCAAGAACTTTCTGGGTAGCAATCTAGCTTCCTGGGAGAACTAGTAGAGGAAGAGGTGCCTGGAGCAGGGATCCGTGTATTCCAGTGACTCTAACTATAAACAAGTGAGCCAGCATTTGGTTTAAGCCCCAGTCCTTCGTGAGTCTGACCAGTAAGCCGAGTCTCAGGGTACACTGACAATATTAATTGGAGAACCAGACCCTCCCAATGTACTCCCAATTCTCTGACCTCTGAGACCCGGCTAAGTGGCCACATGGTTATCCTCTGCCACCTCTGTCTTGGTTCTAACTGAATCAAGCAGTATCATCTTTGGTGATCTAACTTATACCCTTACATCATTTTACACCAAAAGGAAATTTCTTTGGAAGAAAAATATTCCTGGTTGTACTGGCTTTGGCCCATGTAAATATTAATAAACCCTCAGAACGGTGAGTCAGAACAATCCACTGCACCTCAAGCCACTCTCATGGTGCCTTTCTGCTCTCCTGGGAATGCTCTCAGGATAGTCCAGAGTCCTCTCGGGTGTAGCAGATGCTGATCAACAAGCTGACTACTGAGTTTGCCGTGAAGTGGTTTGTTCATGATCTGTTTCTGGAACCCTGGGAACAATGTTTTTGGAGTCTGCCTGGAAAGACTGTTTATGGAAACTCAGCTATCCTCCTGAGTGAGTCAGGAAAGCTGTGATCCAAGAGATGGCCTCATGGCTTTTAATGATGAACCTGTTTGTTTCCTGGCTTTCATTCTTCCGGGTGGGCACTCAGGCTGTCCCTGGGGAGAGTAGCCTCGTTCCACATGGTATAAAGGCCTTGGGTGGGTATCTCATCTTCTGTAAAATGGGGACAACAATATATACCTTTCAGGGTCACTGGGAAAGTAATTGAGGACATTCAGGAAGGACTGTAATGCAGCGCATAGCACATAGCAGACCCTTAGCAAATATGCGTTCACTCATTCCATTCTGAAAGTCCCGTTGTCCTGTGTGCATGCCTCCGCTGAAATCCTTATCAAAACATCTTGTAATCACATATCTCTTCAAAGGCAGAGGATGTATCTCAGTCACCATTTGTACCCACAGCTGCTGGCATAGTGCCCGGCTTTCTTGAAGTGAGGGAAGAAGGAAGGACAAGAACCCAATATCCAAGCTCAGCCCATATCTCACTCACACTGCTTTTTATTTATGAAACTCTCATATTGCTTGTCTGTGTAAATAAGAGCTTTGAGAGGATACCAAGAAAATGGTAACAGTTGTTACCTGGAGAACTCTGGCACTCAGAGTCAGAGGAAAACTTACTTTTCACCATATATCCTTTTGCTCTGTTTTTAAAAATTTACTTGTGCATGCATACTTCTAAAAACATGTTTATGTCAGAAAATCCCCCCAAGTTAAACCGAAATCAAAATATCACATTGGGGGGCTAGCCCAGTGGCACAGCAATTAAGTTTGCATGTTCTGCTTCGGTGGCCCAGGGTTTGCTAGTTTGGAACCCGGATGCGGACCTATGCACTGCTTGTCAAGCCATGCTGTGGCAGGTATCCCACATATAAAGTAGAGGAAGATGGGCATGGATGTTAGCTCAGGGCCAGTCTTCCTCAGCAAAAAGAGGAGGATTGGTGGCAGATGTTAGCTCAGGGCTAATCTTCCTCAAAAAACAAACCAAAAAACCCACAAAAAACTAAACCAAAAAAAACCAATGAGCTCTTTTTCACCTGGATTGCAGAGAGGTAAGGGATGGTAACACCCCATGTTGGTGAGGACATGTGGGAAAGACACCTTCTCACTCTTGGTGTGAGAATAAACTGGTAAAACCTTTCTGGCAGGCAATGTGGGGTTTGTTTCCAAATTGAAAACGTGGTCAATTAAAAATAATTTCAAGCAACATTCTAGGACTCTTTCCTAAGGAAATAATCCAAAAAGTGTGTAGGTTTCTGTACAAGGTTGTTAGTTGCAATCCTGTTTATAACCTGAATGTCTGGGTATTGGTGGGAAACCTGATGACCAGCCCCTGCTCTCCCCACTCCCCAACCCTGGTCCATCTACTGATAGATAGGTGAGTACAGCCATGGGGACAGGGGTCACCCAGGGTTGGCATGAGAGAGCTGTACCTGACTTTGTTCCTCTATGGGCCGAAAGAGAGCCTGGAGACCAGAGGGGAGAGGTGAACATTTAAATGCTTTAGTTTCTGGAGAGATCTTGGCTTTGGAGATTCGTGGACTGCAGAGAATGTTAATTCTTATTTGTTACAGTATGCCTTCTTTCCATAATTAGCAGAGTAATTAAGCCATGCCTCTGGAAGGGCAGAGCCTGCCCATGTAGATGGTAGCTTCCTTTGCTTCTCTATCTCTGGGGCTGGGAGAGGGTTTTGCAGCTGAGGAAACAGGAATTGAGCGCCTCCCTTCAAGCGCTCCATGGAGGACTGCCTCTGCTTGGCAGCTTGGAATATGGCTAGCCTGCAGGAGTACAGACTGCTGGCTCTCCCCACTGGTAGTGCCTCTAGGTATGTCTCTGCTTGACCCATAGCCAAAGAGTGCAGAGTCATGAATAGGCAAGAGAAAAATAAAAATATGCCTGAAGAAACCTTGTAGCCAGAGGAGGAGAAGCAGGCAACTCTGAGAATAGGCAGCTCCTGGTGAAACAGAACTTCGGAGGAGACAGATGACAGCTTTACCCAAATACAAAGACTGGAGGAGAGTTGATCAAGCAGAACTTTCTGGAACAGAAAAGCGTGCTTTTGTTTTGTTTTTTAATTTAAGTTCAGTAGCTAAATTGAAGAAGAAGATGGTCATCACAAAGCCAGTGGTCTGTTAGATCAAGTGGAAGAAATAGCTCAAAACATCAAAAAAAGAGAAAAAGAATCCAGGAAGGCAGACTCGGAGGACCAATCAGTTCTGAGCTTGGTGCTGATTAGACCTTTCCGAACCATTCCGTGTGCCCAGGAGATACCCCATCCCACTTGCTTGGTTATCTGAGCCAATCACTGAGCCAAGGGAGCACCGGACACACAATGGGAGAGGGTGGGATTATTTTAAGAGGAGGACTACCTTGAATATCCCTTGTAGTAACACATGGTACCTAACTGAAACAATTGTCCTGAGGATGAATAAGATCCTGTTTATGTGCTGCCAGGGCACATAGTAAGTCCTGAAAAATAGTTATCATTATTATTTTCTCATTTGGGTTTAAAAAGAGTGTTTTTAAAGTTTGAATGGATATATTTGCCCTTTTCAGTTTTGACAGTTCATCTTAAATGGTTATACAGAGACCCTGGAATCAACAGAAAGTTGTTCCTCTGTCATCATCTAGTAAGTGCTTCTCAACTTTAAGGTGCATATAAATCACCTAGGGATCCTGTTAAATGCAGATTCTTAGTTAAATGCAAATTCTGATTTGTCCATCTGGGTGAGGCCGGAGGTTCTGCATTTTTAACAAACTCCCAGGTGATGCTGATGCTCCTGGACCACAAACCACACTTTGAGTAGCAAGGACGTAGGTAGGGTTTTGCCTCTCCTGTGTGATTGGAGGGCCTTCCCACTGCACCCATGTGCCATGGATGGGAACATGGGGAAAGGGGAGAGCGAGGACGAGGAAAGCAAGCAATTTCCTTTTTTTAACTCCATCTTTTTTATTTTAAAAACTTCAAACCTTCCGAGTATTTGAGAGAATAACGCAGTAAACACGTTCACCTAGCTTCATCAGTTGTTAACTTTTAAGTAATTTCCTTCTAAGGACATGACACAGAAGTTGCCTACATCACTTTCACTCTTGCACATTGGTGAAAACTTTGGCATACAGCCTCACCTTGCTGCAAGGGAGCTAAGAAATACAAGCCTAGCTTGACAGCTATTTGCCTGCTATAGGGGGTGGGATTCTGTGACGACAGGAAGATATGATAAAGCAGTTATTTTAAAAAAGGAGGAGGAGAAGAAGAAAAAGTAGAAAAAGGAGAGGAGGAGTGTGGGACAATGGACAGTAGGGGACAATTAGCCACCTCTGACACACTACCTTGCCAAATCTTGTAACCAGTTGTTCTCTTCAACGTGAATTCTGGAAAGACTGGAGCTAAATTTGCAGCCCATCCCTAGAAAGTATGTAGGACTTCAAAGTATGCATTTTACACACCAACTTCACTCTTGACCGTCCTACCCTCATTTATCTTGCTGTATTGTGTGGATCTTTCTACTCAATCTTAAATGATTTTTGCAATGAGTTTAATTACAAATCATTTAATAATGACACACTAAATATAATTGTGTAGAGTGCTCAAAATGTTCTGAATGGGCCCAAACATGGTTTACTACAGCATCTTTGCTTACAATAGCATGTTTGCAGTACTCAAACCTGTAACTCTATGGAGTTGTAAATAGTATAATATTGATTTCCATTTTGTCCAAATGATTTTTCAGCCTGTTTTAAAAAAAAAAATAGGCACTTACAGAAACTGTTATAAAAAAGGAAATATAAATACAGGTTGCTTTACACAAATCAAGATTCCACCAGCCACTACACATCATATTACATAGACAATAGATTATCCTTGTTTTATATTGCCTTGTTACACTACTCTTGATCTATTTATACCAATTACCTTCAAAATTTCTAATCTCTTTAGGTAACTTTCCTTGTCAAGAGGTTATTGAAAAGAATATGCTTTTTTTTTTTTTTTAAGAAGATTAGCTCTCAGCTAACATCCTCTGTCAAGCCTCCTCTTTTTGCTGAGGAAGATTGGCCCTGAGCTAACATCCGTCCCCATCTTCCTCTGCTTTATATGTGGGACGCTGCCACAGCATGGCTTGACAAGCGGTGTGTAGGTCTGCACCTGTGATCTAAACCAGCAAACACTAGGCTGACCAAGCAGAGCATGCAAACTTTACTGCTGCACCACCAGCAGGCCCCAAAATAATATGCTTTTAACGTTTCTAAGATAGCATTATTTAGACTTTTAATCTGTGATAATGTTTATTCTCTTGGATATGAATTAAATCCTTTTAGGGTTGATCATTCTGGCCTTTGGCTGTAAGCAGGTCCTTATTCCATCCTTTGGTTATGTGGACCATTGTAAGTTATTTGAAAGCAAGGAATAACTTCCTGCTTTAAAGTTATCAGATTTTGCTCAACACAGGTTCCCTAGCAACGAAATTTGAGTTAGATCTTATGATATAGACGCTCCTACAACGTAAGGGCAACTGACCTCTGCCCATTTACACAGCGACAGCCCTCAACGGTCTTTCTGCGGAGCCGGGTGGTGCTGCCCGCGAGCCCGGCTTGGGTCACTCCGTCACGCTCCCCTGGCTCGACACCAGGACATGCCCAAGCCCCAGACCCAAACGACGGGAGTGCTGGCCGAGACCTGGAGGGCTGTGAGCGATCCTCGTTTTGGGGAGCCCGCCTTCCGCGCCTGGGGCGCTCAGCCAAGGCCAAAGAACTTGAGCTGGCGGGCTCCCAGCCGGGGCCGCGCCACCCGCGTCCAGGCCCGCAGACTCGGGGCGCTCAGGTGCCAGCCCGCCTTCGCTCGGCGCCTTCGCCGGCTCTCCGAGCCTCAGCAGCACACGCGCTCCCGGCCCCACCGCCGTGGTCCCCGCCTCTCCACCCGCGGTCCCCGCCAGGCTGCCCGCTCCTAAGATGGCGGCGTCGGCGTCGGGGGGCGGTGCCCCACGTGGGGGCCGGCGGCCAATGGGCTTCCGGTCTGCGCCTCCGGCCCGGCGCGGGAGGCGGAAGTGCCGCGGGCCGCCGCCTCCGTCCGGGCTGCGGCCCCTGCCGGTTACATAACTCGTTGCGGGCTCCGCGCGGCCCCACTTCCCGGCTCCCGGCGACCCCAGGATGCGCTGAGCCCCACGGCGTCGTCCGCTGCCGCCGGCTCCCGCCCGAGGTGAGGCCCCGCGACTCGGGCCTGCAGGGAGGATGCCGGGCCCGGCCGGGGGCGGAGGCCGAACGCGGGGAGGCGGCAGCTCGGGCCGGGGCGGGCGGGGTCTCGGGGGCCGGGCCGGGGGCGGGGGCCCTGAGGTGGCCCTGGCGGGGCAAGGGACGGCCGGGCCGGTCGCTGGAGGCCGGGGGGCGGCCACGCCAGCCGGAGCCCGGACGTCTCCGCGGGGCTTCAGGCCGGGCCGGCCCCGGGGCTCGCGCCGGCCGGGGGCGAGGCGGGCAGCGGCCCCGGACCCTGGGGTGCAGAGGGGCGCGGGTCTCAGCGTTCGGTGGGCGCCGGCCCTTCTGCCTGGGGCGCCTCGGTGCCAGGCCCCGGGACGAGTTGGTGGGGAGTTTGGAACCAGAGGGCAGCGTGCCCCTCGCTCCCGCCGAGTCCCGCTCGGGGCGAGGGGTCTGGCCTTCGCTCAGTTCAGCGCTTTGTCGCCGCCTGTCCCGGCCTGGCCGCGGCTTTGGTACTTGTTGCGCGGATTGTAGTTGTCTGCCCGCCTACGAACTCCTGAAAGCCGGGGCCTCTGGCTTGGTCGTCTCCGCGTCGTCTTCAGCTGTACATTTTGGTATGAGGACAAATCAGTTCCTTACGTTTCTGATAGTTTACTGACAATGCAGAGCCTGCACCAACTCTCACCTCCTCCGCCGAATTGGGCACTTCCCAAGAAAGAGAGGGAATCTATAGCTTTTGTGGTTTGTCCCCCTGGGAGAATTTTCAGAGAGGCTGTGGGCTTTCTCTGGACCACCAGCAACAAATATCTGTGTGCCCCAGCAGGTGATGGAGGCCAGGACCTGGCGACGAGGCAAGGATTTAACTCTGCAATAAATGTGGACATTGGCTGCTTCATTGATCTGTTTTCACTTGCCAAGTCCTTGAGCCCTATGATTTTGTTACTCGTTTGTCCTGAAGGAAGAGGATCACAGCCCCACACAGTAGTACCAGGAGTGCTTGTTAATTGAAGTGTTGGAATTGGAGAGAGCATTGAAGGTTGCCGATGTTTTGCCAGAACGCTGAAGGCAGAAAACCTCTAGTTAATGCTTAACTGACTGAACCCGGAAAGTTACGTGATTCCTGGCCTTGAGTAGAGATACCACAATCCCTGTAGTACTTTGTGATGTAGAGATAAGTTTGAGAAGTTCTTTGGCCAATAGTATTGGCCTGCGAGGCAGGAGGAAGGGGAGTCTTGAACAGCATTGAATTAAAAGAGGCTGAAGCAGAAAAAAAAAAAAAAAGATTCTTTCTCTCTCACACACATGTGCACGCATACACACACACCCTGAATTGCTGAAACTCAAAGGTGGCTGGAATATGAGTCCCAGTCATCTTTCCAAATGGACGGATCATCATGGCAGTGCACATAGGTCTTCATCTCACCTATTCTAGGATTTTGCAGCCATCAGAATTAATGTGCAAATTGGCTCTTTGAGAGTGCACTGTGCGTGAGTTCCTTCTCCATTGGGCCATGGTTTGCTGGAGTTCCATCCCACTGAGCTTGCACTGGATGTCTGTGAGGGCGCTTAAAACCTGAAGGTAACAAAGTCAAGGCATAGTCTGGTATCAACAAGCCAGAATAAAAAATACAGACACTTTTTTAAAAGGTCTGTGTGTGTCTATCTTTAGCCTCTCCCAGTTGTAACTTGCAGTGACTTTATTTATTTTAACCACACCCACTCATAGACTTCAGATATGACTTGTTGAAGTTGCTTAGCAACAGCATGCCTCTGTCTGGGATGGAAGAAAATTCCTGGATGTTAGGAGATTTGAGAAATAAAAGATACTTAGACCTGAAAGGAGACTGAAAAGGATAATGCTGTCGCTGCTGATTGATACTGTGTCCTGGAGACTGTCCAAGCGTCAGTGTACCTGTTAGCAGCAGTGTGGCTTCTCGCAGCCTGAGATGTGTTTAGACCAGGTTGATACAGCATCATGACACTACAGCAACCACAGGGAACACAGTGTAGAGAGGAATCCTCAGAGCTCGAAATTCAGGACAGTGCATGTCTTTGCTCTGCTGAAATAGCCCACAAGTCCCACTTCGTTGGTGACAGCTCTCTTACCTGAATAGAAAGCTGACTGCTTATCAGGCAATGTTTTCTGTTAAGTGGTGGCTCCTCCATCTGTAGATCTTACCTCCATCATTTCCCTTGACATCTCTTTCTGGAAGGAATCCACAGAGCCCTCGTGGTTTATCCATTTCAGTTCCTCGTTGGCAGAAAGCCAGCCTGGAGTGTAGACTCCGTATCAGAGTTGATCCTGCTTATGTCCATGTGCAGTGCTTTCAAGTAAAACGATTTGCAAAATGATGCTGGAACTCCTGGGGCTCTTTCTGGCTAAGTTCAAATACTGGATTTGATTCAGCACATATTTGTAAGTGCCTTTGATAACTCCGGGATCTGGACTCCTTCCCTAAATATCATTCTTTTTAGCATGAACTTTGATAGGAGCTGGCCTGCAGGAGTGCAGGGTTATTTGAAGCCCAGATGTCGTACACTGCTGATTAAAGAGAGACCTATGTGTTTGTAAACCCAGTAAGCATACAGTAGGGTTAATATTCTGCTACAAACCTTAAGGCATTTGCTCAGTGCCTGTGGCGTGATAGGAAGGGAGTCTGAACAGGGAGCCAGAGCTTTCTGCAGGAGGTGGTTTGGGGTCCATGTCAACAGTTGAACCAGTGCTCCATGGAGCCTAAGTGCCCAGCTGTGGAGGCTGGCAGAAGCATGACAGTCACCTTGAGGTGGCCACAGCACCAAGCTGAGATGGTCAGGTAGAGGAGGGAGTAGCAGTAAATGAGGGTCAGTCCCTGGTTTCGTCTTGTCAGCATCTCAGACTCCACACCGCTTCACTTGAGACCACCCTCCAGCTCATGCAGGGCCCACGTGGCAGGGAGGAACCAAACATTCTAAACAATGATGGCGGGAACTACCTATGAGTGTGACAAAGTAGAGATTTTTAAATATCTCTTCAAATTATAAGTAGAATGATTACCCATTTTGCCCCAAAATAGACTCTCTTAGCGACCATACCCTTGGAATAGCATGGCATTGTGTGCACTGATGCCAGGAATAAACGTTCTAAACACAGATTCACAGTTGTGAAGAAGCAAAGAGGAGGTAGTTGTGGACAAGGGACACAGAACAAATGTTTGGTAAAGTCGTTGTTTCTACAGGAAAACCCAAGAAAGGTATTTTGTCATCTTTAAGAGACCACATTAAAAAAAGAAATTCTTCTAGTTCTGTTTCTTTTTGGATAGTTAATACTATTAAAAATCAGATTGTGTTCCTCTTTTTTGTTTCCTGCATTCTTGAAATAGAATCTATTTGGGCAGCAGAGTATTGAAATTTGAGCCCATCTTGAAAATAACTGTGAGAAGAAAGCAATTTCATTTTATAAAATAGTCTGTGGATAATTGTCCCCCTCTGTTCGGCGTTGAAAAGAATTCTTATCTGGAAAATGTTAATGCAACAGTATATCTGTCATTTCTCTAGTCTCCAGGAGTGCTGATACTTTTTTCAAACTTGTTTCTTTCTGGAAGATGACACCTTCTAACTCTGGTTGTAAGCTATTCAGGTCTTGCTGGTCAGGTATTTGCTTCTCTTTCTACTCTTAGTTTCAAATGACTTTGCTTCTCCTCTGGTCTCCAATTTTTAACCTTGTTATTGAAATATACATACAGAAAAGGGCACTCCTTGATGAATGGTCATGGCCTGAGTGTACCTGGACAGCTGCCACCCCTGAAGACCCTTTGGGCCCCATAACAGGCAAGTCTTCGCCTATTAAGAAAAATTTACTTTCTTGTGGAAAACACAAGACATCATTAACTGTCATTTTATTGGGGATGAGAGGAGTAGAGGATTCTTAGTTTTTGGTTTATATTGCATGTGAATTCTTATTTTACTATGATCATGTGTTCATAGTAAAACAAAAAGATTTAAAAGAGCATTCCCCTCCCTCAAGAAAAGGGAAAATTAAAAAAATCTTTTTTGGGGCTGGCCCCGTGGCCGAGTGGTTAAGTTCACACGCTCCGCTGCAGGCGGCCCAGTGTTTCGTTGGTTCGAATCCTGGGTGCAGACATGGCACTGCTCATCAAACCACGCTGAGGCAGCGTCCCACATACCACAACTAGAAGGATCCACAACGAAGAATATACAACTATGTACTGGGGGGCTTTGGGGAGAAAAAGGAAAAAAATAAAATCTTAAAAAAAAAAATCTTTTTTCAAGTGGTTGTCCTGAGGCCGGCCCTGTGGCCGAGTGGGTAAGTTCGCACGTTCTGCTGCAGCGGTTCGGATCCTGGGCGCGGACATGGCACCGCTCGTCGGGCCATGCTGAGGCGGCGTCCCAAATGCCACAACTAGGACTCACAACTAAAATATACAACTATGTACTGGGGGGACTTGGGGAGAACAAGCGGAAAAAAAATAAAAGAAGATTGGCAACAGTTGTTAGCTCAGGTGCCAATCTAAAAAAAAGAAGGTTGTCTTAAAACTTGTAAATATTTTTAAAAATTGGATTCTATATGGCCACTCAAATTGCTTTTTAATGATTACACAGGAACTTTTTAAAATGTTTTTACAACTCTGTTCGGTGTCCTTGTCTACAACCACCACCTCTTTGCTTCATTACAACTGTGAATCTGTGTTTAGAATATTTATTTCTGGCATCAGTGCATAAAATGCCATGCCATTCCAGGGGTATGGGTTTAAAAGTCGATGCTAAGAGAGACTATTTTGGGGCAAAATGGGTAATCATTCTACTTATAATTTGGAGAGACACTGTGAAATTTCCACGTTCTTAGTAGTTAAAAACAGTCCGTGAGATTATTTTAATGTAAAAATGTGTTCATTATTTTCACATTCCACCTGAAAGTATTTATTTTTTCCTAATAATAAAAATAACCCAAGCTCATTGTAAAAAAAAAAGCTCAAATAATGCAGAAATGAGTGCTGTAGAGTGCAGATGTCTGCCATAATTCCAGAGGCAAATGCTGACAGGAGATTGAATTACTTTTTAAAAATCACTTTTGTTATAAAAGTTAACCTCGTGAGCAAATGTTAATTGATACCCTATTTGACCCACTTTCATGTTTAACATCTGTTTGACTCTAAAGCCTCTTAAATGCAAACCCAGAGAAGCAGAGATTTAAAAACAAAACAGCAAAACCCAGCAGAGGGAGATAGAAACATCAGAGAAAGGCCCGGAGGTTTCTTTGCAGGTTTGCAAAGGGGCCCCAGCGAAGGCGTGGGCAGGGTTTCTGAAACTCCACTCTCATGTAGCTGTGCTTTCTCCTTTCAAACTGAGTCGCTCTCTCTCCGTTTCATACCCCGACCCGCACAGCAGCTCCGAGGGTTGCTTACAGCCCTGAAGTTCTCGGTGGAAGAGCCCACACGCTCTTGGTTGGGTTTGAGCCCTAGACAGGGTCCAGTCTAGAGCTTTAGTCAAGAATGTGGATTAAATATGTTTTCCTACCCTTTGATTCCCACCCCCAAAAAGCTAGTATTTACAGGTGGTTTTATTGTTTGTTTTGTTTTGTTCTTAAACCAAACTTGTTGACCCACTCACTCAATCTGAACTGGGAATGGTATTCGGGGGCACCCTGTCAGGCGGCCTCCTACAAAGATCCCAGCTTAAGCTGCGGGGCAAAGCCACGTCATCGGTCCTGACGGCCCCTCCAACCCGCGCCCCAGTTGTCTTCAGCTTTGAGCTCAGACTGTGTCTCAGCGTGAACATGTGAGCTGGCAGCGGGGGCTCACCTGCACCCTCGTTTTCTCTGCCAGGAAGCTTTCAGGCCAAGGGACCATGGGGACTGCTCTTGGCACCGCATCTCTGGCTCCCACTTCAGTGTCCCCTTTTTCTCCTGAGTCCTGTTCTTGTCTCTATTCTTCCTTTTCATCCTTGTCTCACCCCAAGCCAGGGCTGTCTTTCTCTATTCTGACACTGACCCAGTGGGGCCCCAGAAGGCAGACAGTCCCTTGGCTGACCCCTAAAACCCAGTCTTCCTTCCAGGTAGAAACTCGCCTGCCCTCGACTGCTCTGAGGTGGGTCCTTAGAACAGCCAGGGGATTCTGCTGTCACCGAGGTTAGCCTCCATGCCTTTGGGTGGAGTGTCTGGGGGTGCAGGTGGCATACACGCGCAGTGGCTGAGAACATGTCCTTTGCATCTGGTCATTTTACTGTGGACTTGAGGTAAAAAAGCAAAATGGAAAAATAAATTTAAAATCAAATAAGACCTATTTCATCTTGGGATACATTGTAAAGCTAAAGAGCAGACCTCCAAAATGCAAAATGCCCTCCCCTGAACTGTGTGGAGGCCTCTGTCTTTGCCTTCTCGTCCTCAAGAATCTGGAGAAGGGCTGGAGCTTCAAGTGCAGGTCCCCCAAGTTCACTGGCCCCTGGCAGAGAACTTGGCACCTGGCAGTGACGGCTGCCGTATGCAGAGGGCTTGGTCTTCACTGACTGATGCATGCGTCTTGTACACTTCCCACTCATCGGGTGAGCACTTCAGTCCCACTTGGTAGCCCCCTCTGCGGCTCAGGGCCAGACCACAGCAAACAGAACTGGAAAGTTAATTTGAACCCAGGTCTCTCTGGCCTGGTAGCCTTGCCTTCCCCTTGGACTCTGCTGCCTCCTGCTTCACAGGCCCTTAAGAAACCTTGTCAATCCTTGTTCCTTTCTGTTTGTTGCAGGGAGGGCACCATCTGATGTGCAGAGGACGTTTCAGGCCTCTTTTTCTTCTACCTCCCAGAACTCTTGATTTGGGAGCTCCTTCTAGATGCCCAGACAAAAGCCTTTCTCTGGACTGTTTCCTGGGTGGGGTCCCAGGGGCCACTTTCAACACATACCCTGACCATGACACCCAGGGTTCTCCCACAGATGGCCCCAGCGCGGCAGAGCTTCCGGCTCACGCTGAGATGGTGCTCAGGTCCGGCAACCTCCCTTCTGGGGAAGTCACAGAATCCATGCTTTGCGGAGCCACATCTGTGGGAGCCTTTGACCGAAGAAATGTTTAGTGAAGAAGTGCCACTAAGTATAGAAAGTTGCCAACATTGTTCATAGAGACAGAAAGTGGCATGGAGGTTGCTGGGGGCTGGAGGAGAGAGAACAGGGAGTTAGTGGTTGTTGGGTGCCAAGTTTCAGTTTGGGAAGATGAAAAAGTTCTGGAGAGGATGGTGGTGGTGCTTGCACGATAATGTGAATGTACTTAATGCCACTGATCTGTACACTTAAAAGTGGTTAAAATGGTAAATTTCATGTTATGTATATTTTACCACAATAAAAAAAAGAGAGATAAAAGAAGAAAAATGTCAACATTTAGACATCTTCCTTTCTCTTAGTAGGACCCCATGTGAAGATGCAAGGGGGTGATTCCCTGCCTTTTCTCCTGTGGCCGAGGGAGGATTGCATCCCTTCCACGCGGTTGTGGTAACTCCTCCCTGCCCAGCCCAGTTGACAACACTTCTCTTGTTCACTAATGTGCACTTTCCACGAATTCCTCGAGCGAAAGAAGTGGTTTCTGTGAGTATGTAGGTAACAGTGCAGGAAAGCACACACCCTGGCCCCCCAGCCCCCCAGTGTAATCAGATTTCTGACTGTGTTCATTGCTGATATCGAGTGCCTAGAGCAAGACCTAGACTTTCAATACAATTTTGGTAAATAAATGACTCGATGGATTCTCAGTGTAAAGTATAAGGGGTGATGGAACCTTTGGCTCAAGGGAAAGGTGGTCTGGACCTGGGACATGCCAGAACCACCTGCTGTCTTATTTTAAAACTGAGGTATTATTACCGTGCAGCCAAGTGCTCAGATCTTAAGCGTGCAGATCCGTCAGCGTGACGACCACTGAAAGAGACGTAGAACCTCACCATTGCCCCAGCAAGTTGCTGTACACCCCTTCTCAGTGTCCCTCCTTAACCACTGCTGATTTCTGTCACCATCGATCCTTTAGCTGATGGTGACAGAAAGTAGAATTTCGTACAAGTGGAATCCTCCAGTATTATCAATTCATGTTTGAAGAGATGTGTCTTAAATTGTATATGATGAATATCCAACCTCCCCTCAGAGCGTGTTGGGTTGGGTTTTAAGAGGGAGGCTGTTTGGAACGAGAGTGCTGGGTGTTTGTTTCTTGTCACTGTAAATTATTCATGTTCCTCCCACACTGAGGCTTTGGAAGGAGCCCAGGCTGCTGTGGAGACAGCCTGCTCCCCACAGGCAGTCGTTTGAAAAGACGAGCTACGAAGAGTGCTCACTGTGCCCCTCACTCTTCCCTTTTAGCCCGTGAGCCTGCTTTACTGATATGTAAGGCAGCGCCCTGTGTTCATCACTGGCTTGTTTTTCCTTTTCTCCCGCATCCACCCTAAAGGGAGGGCTGCTGGGTTTCAGAGGAGGGAAGCTGCTGGTTTGTTGTCACCAGTGGGCGTGCTGGAGCAGAAGCTGGGGCAAGGGCCAGGGGTGGCGGCAAATGTGGTAGTGCAGGTAGTTACGTCGGAGGGAAAGAAGGTGGCAAGGAAGCTTGTCCAGGAGAAGTACTTGCAGTGCGGTTACAGCCTGTTGGAGGGTAGTTTGTACAAAAGAGAAGATTGAAAATGTTTGGAAAGGGGGTGCGTAGGCCAGGGAGGGAGGAGATGTGGAGCTGGACCAGGGATTGGGGTGGCCCTTTGGAAGTGGCCATGTCATTTATCTTCCCAGTGACAGATAAAAAACTGAAGCATGTGGCAAGACAGAGATGCCTCAGTGACGTCTGCACTGGGATTTGACCTGGGGTAACAGTGGCTCTAGCATCCCCGCAGGGTCTGGGAACTTGTGAAGGGCACAGCCTCCAGAGCATGAGCAGAGGGTGGCCTAGCCTCAGCAGCAGGAAGCACCCTTTTAAACCAATGGGGACAAAAGAAGAGAAGAAAGGGAAGTTTTCAGGGGCCATGGAGGGTGCAGCGTGGTCACGGCTGGCCTGAGCACTGGAAGTCTGCTGAGGTCAAGCGTAGAGTCCAGAGCACTTCCCAAGCCATTAAAAGGACGAGGGTGGTTTTTAGAAGTGAAGTGTGGCTTGTCTGGGATGGAGAAACAGTGCTGTTGCAGAAGGGAGGGGCCCTGTGGACCTGGGGCATCAGGACACAGTCTGCAGAGGGGAGGGGTCTCCAGGAAATAGAGTTGTTTCTGGCTGTCTTACTTGGGACAGAAGCAGAGTGCCCCGTGGGCATCATGACCGTGCTGGGAAACCCCTCCAGAAACTGGAACAATTCTGTTCCGATTCTTGGCAGTGGAAAGGAGATGGAAAATACTCCTGTGGACGTTGGGGAAATCCTGGCAGCCACTCCTCTGCTTTCATTCTGTCCCTCTGGCTGTGTCCTTGGAGGCACTTGGGAAGTATTATCAGTGAGGGAACCCCCAAGTGTCCAGACACCACCCACTTCCAACTCCCTCTGAGTCCTCAAGGAACAGTGGCCTTCAGTACAGGGACTGGAAAGGTCATTTCAGCACAAAAGGAGGATGAGGCTCACAGACAGCCTCATGAGGACCAGGTTTGGGGAAGGAGAAAGGACGAACCGAGAGATGCGCAGGCAGGCACTTCATTTGGGTCTTGGAGGATCTGGTGTCTGTCCCTCCTTGAATTGCTACACACACATGCACACGCACCCACACCCGCACCCGCAAAGGCCAAAGACAGGTTGCAGACCCAGGAAACACGTGAAGAGTTCTCACTACAAGCCTGACATTTGCAGCTTCTTGTTTTACCATAAAAACTCAAGTGAACTTTGCATTCTCCTGTGCAGTGCGTCCCTGCTCTTGTGATATAGACACATGTGTGCCTTTGCAGGGAGATGAAAGATGGTGTATGCAGCTTCGGTGCCTGTCCCACCAGCACCCCAGGGCTCGGAAAGGAACGGAGGGCCTGGCTCGGGGGCCTTTGCCCTTGTTCTCCAGTGAGTCTTCAGAATCCTCGTCCCCTAAGCCCTAAGGGTAGCAACAGGAGACCAGTACTTGGCTGAAGGTTCCAGATGAACAAGTGGGGTCCCCACAGGTCCCAGCTGTGGGTCCCCTGGTCTGCTCCCCCAGCAGTGGACCAGGCCCTGCCACATCAGCCTCTTACTTGCACCACTCTCATCTCTAAACTGGCCCTCTCTGATAGCATTCCTTCCTTTCACTGGCACACTGGCCCCAGATACTTCTTTTCCTGTGGCTTCCTGCCCTTTCTCCGCCCCTGTCCATTGAGGGCGACAGATTAGACGCCGTCATATGCTGTTCTCCCTTAGTTAAATGTGATGGTTTTCTATTTTTATATCAAGGCATCTAAAGAACCAGCTTTTGAAAGCATGGAAGTACTTTTAATAGGGATTTGAGAACCCACAAATAGCTGTGTGTCTTGGAGCCCAGTGTTTTCCTTGAAAGTCCAACAGGGAACAAATCCTGCCCATTTGGTCAAGAGCCTTGTCCCGAGGATACTAGGAGAAAAGTTTATAAATCCCAGGACTTAAGAGATGCTTATTTACTATGGATCTCTCCTTTTGCTCTCAAACCTCAATGTAGAGTTTTTTAACCTTTTAAAATCAACTTTATTGAAGTTTAATATACATACAACAAAATGCACCCAATGAGTTTTAACGTGTGTATATATGTGTGTGCGTATGTGTGTGTGTGTGTAACCACCAGCATCAAGTTACAGACATGTCCATCCCCTCAGGAAGCGCCCCACCCCCACAGCCCCAGCCTCTTTGTAGTCAGTCCCCTGCCGCAGGCAACCACCAACCACCGAGGTCGAGGCATTGCTTCCTAGCACTTACGTCGCAGCAGCTCCTGCTCCTCAGCTGCCCCGGTCCGTCTCTGGCCATCCAGACCCTGGCTCTGCCGGCTGGTTTTGCTGGCTGCCTGCACTCGTCCTGCCGACTCTGGTGGAGTGACTCATGAGAGCAAGCTGACGGTGTCCTGTCCCAAGCTTCCAGGGTAGCTCAGAGCACATTTGCTGTTGGTTGAGAAAACAACCAATGAGACACCTGGAGCTCTGCCAAGGATGATGAGGACGGGCTATCATGGCACCCCATTTCTCAGGCTGGCTTGAGCCCGTCAAGCTCCAGATATACCACCTGGAGCCAGTTTTCCAGGAAAGGGGATGATGTGGAGTTTTCTGAAACAGGTCAGGCATTGGAGCTGAAAGCTGATTTGAGATTCATCTGGTGATTTGTGGTTTGTGTTGATTTCCTGGCGGGGCGAAATCTGAGCATGATCTTTCTTTTCTGAAAATCATCTAAGCAGCTACCCCATGAGGACTCGTAGATAACACAGACATGCTTGGCTGAGACTTGATAACTTTTTTTGGTCACTTCATAGACACTCCAAGCCAATGACAGATTTTTTTCTTTGAATATGAAATATTAAAATTGGCCCAAATCTGGAGTAAGCTACCAGGTCGCCCTTGGTAGGCCAGTGGCTTTTCCTTATCTCTGTGAGTCTGTGCCTCCCACCAGGCTCTTGATCTTCAGGCTCATCTTCCCCAGGGTGCCCCCATCCCCTACCCTAGCAGGGCCGGCACAGTGGTGGGGCCCCCTAGAGGCTGGGTCTGGGCCAGTGCCATTGAAGGAGCCCCACCCTGGGGCACCATTGTGAGTCCCTGCAGTTGGACTTGCACACTGGGAAGCTTCTGATTCTTTCTGGAATCTACTATGACTTTCTTCAAAAAGAATATTTTTTATCCATTTGCTCACCAAAGAATCATTCACTCTCAGGATTAGGGCTGGTTTTTCTTGTTTCTAACAGCTTTATTGGGATATAATCCATATACCATACAATTCACCCATTTTACATGTACAGTTTGATGTTTTTAGTGTATTCGCAGAGCCGTGCATCCATCGCCATATTCAATTTCAGAACATTTTCACCACCGCCAAAAGAAACCCACACCCTTAGCCATCACCCTCTCATCCTCCCAACCTGCCCTCCCAACCATAGGCAACCACTAATCTACCTTCTGTCCCTACGGATTTGCCTATTCTGGACATTTCATATGAATGAAGTCATAAGATATGTGGCCTTTTGTGTCTGGCTTCTTTCACTCAGCATAATGCTTTCAGTGTTCATCCACGTGTAGCACGTGTCAGTACTGACTATTCACTGTGTGGCTGGACCACATTTTATTGTCCAGTCATGCACTGATGGACACTGGATTGCTCCTACTTTAGGGCTGTGTTTCGGTGAGTGCCTAGTGGACTCCCAGTCACATTCTGTTGCTCAGTTTAGCACAGGGATTCTGTCCTCATGGGGGCGCTGAGCAGAGTTTTTATAGATCATCCTGTTTGGCCACTTGGATTAGGCAGGTGGTGATGTACTTGGGTTTATTCATCAGGATTTTCCCCGGTGGTTGTTGCAGCAGAAAGAGGAAGGCCCTCGTCTCAGGAGTCTTCTCTGGGAAGACCGCACTCAGGGACAGGGCTTGGCCTTGGGTCATGTGGGGTTGTTAACTTTGTCACAAAGCCTTCAGGTTTTGGCAGGGACTCCTTGCATTTCTCAGTTTTCTTGGCCCTGAAGGGAGAGGGAAGGGGTGTCTCCCTAAACTGGCCGTGTGGTTGATACTTAGCATCTTGGGCAGCTTCAAGCACAGCTTCTACAATGGTGCCGTGTCCTTGGTCTACTTGCGAGTATCTACACTGTGGCTCTTTAAAAACCTCAGGGGAGTTTGAGAGTTGGTTAACTTGGGTTCCAGATTGTATTCCCTGTACCCATAACACTCTCAACTAGGTGCCTAACCCACCTGGGGTCCAGAGTACAGGTAAGTGAGCCAGCCACGGTTTGCTGAGAACTTGTGGTTCCCAGTGTGGAGGTATGCAGAGGCCATGGCAGTTGCTGCAGGATGTCTCTCGGTGCAGGACACCAAAGCCCCTGGAAAGCCTGCCATGAATATCTGAAACTCAGCCTCTGTGGAGAAGTTTGGTTGGTTGGTTGTTAATTTTAATTAGGAACATTTTCAGACATCCACTTGGCATACCCATCATCCAATTCAACAATTATCAACACTTTGCCACTTTTGCTCCAACTAAATTAAATTCCAGAATATTCTGTCATTTCACCCCTACATATCCCGAGTACATCTCTTAAAGAATATGGCCGTTTTCTACATAACCACAATGTTATTCTCAGATGTAACAAGATTAATAACACTTTCAGTTGTTGCTTTTAGAGGTTTTTTTGTGGAATCTGTTCCCTTTGTGGGGGAAGGGAGGGTCGCCCGCGCAGTGGGGGTTGTACAGAAACCTCCTGGGAAGAGGCATTTTGTACCTGTGAACGTTGATGGGCGGGGCTCCATCCTCCCTTGGCAAGTGAATCCCTTGAACCTGTACAGTCGTGTTACGTGGAGCAAAACGGCCGTTTACCTGGGATGACTGGGGAGCCGCATCCTAGCCAGTGACCGTTAGGATATATTTTGGTCAGAGATGACTCATAAAACTCAGGACTTGCCATTTTTGGTCGACCAGTCCATTTCCCAAGAGGTGGCCAGCCTCTTGAGGGGCATAAGGTCCCTGAGGTCACATTAACCAGAACGTCCTGGGTGCCATCGGGCATGGGGACTGGATCAGGTGGTGGCGGAAGCAGGTGCTGAGCGCTGGAATGGCCCTGCTGTGGGGGGACCAAATGGTCAAGCCGTTTACAGAGATGGGGCTGGACAGTGTCTTAGTTTCTGAAGGCCCATCCCAGGGAAAAGAAAAAACTGGCAATATGGGAAGATCAGAGTTGCCACGTCTGGGAGTATTTTTTGATGTTTAGTTTTGTTTTGTGTTTGGAACTGAGAACTCAAACAAGCACAGCCCAGCAGCTCTGGCTGCCCTTTCTCAACAGGCCTCTTACGTTAATTTTTGGAATGGCTATGTCCCTTCTTTTATCATCTGAAAACAAAGACATGAATGGTTGTGTCTGCCCTGCAGAGAGAGACTTTTGTTTGGATAGCTCATCTCTCAGAGGTTCCATCCGGATCTTGCGTCTAGAGATTCTATCCCCTTATAATGACTAGTCTTCTCCAGCAGGGCACTCTCTGGGGACACCGCTCCTTTCTAAGGTGTAGGCGGTACCTAAGCTGCTTCCTGATCCAGCACCTGTGGGGACCCACAGGCCTCAGGCAGGAACACACCAGTTCCTTGTCCTGATGAGCTTCTTGTTCCGTCCCCCTCAGAGCCCCTCTGCGTGCAGGCCAGGTGAGAGCAGCCAGTGCTGCCGAAGGGTCACAGGAGTGGCCCCTGCCTTGCAGACACCACGTGGGCAGTGTGCAGGTGTTGGCATGTAAACGTGGAGAAAGGAGGAGAAAGCAGATCCCCTCATACTTCAGCTATTGAGCCAGTGCTGTGCAGAGGGACCTGTCAAGGTGGCACTGTCCCTACCCCTCAGAGTCTGGTGAGTGCTGGAAAGATGGAAGAAATGTGGCCACAGAGCCACGGAGCTCCTGCAGTACCTCTGCCTCCCCACCCACCCTGTATGTCTGCTTCAAGGTCACCAAGGTCACAGTGACATTTCCAGGCCTGTGGACTTGCCTCTAAAGCCCCCACCCCAGATGTCCCCCTCAGGCTGGCTCGTGCCTTGGCGGGGAAGGGGGCACAGCAACAGACCTGTCATTCCCCAACCTAAGGGGCTCCTGCCCTCCGCCAGCCCTT
Organism: Equus quagga; assembly: GCF_021613505.1. Taxonomy (NCBI): domain Eukaryota; kingdom Metazoa; phylum Chordata; class Mammalia; order Perissodactyla; family Equidae; genus Equus; species Equus quagga. The sequence continues at coordinate 3,129,185 of NC_060273.1, forward strand.
GGCCTGACTCCCCAACAGCACCTCGTCCCGGGGGGGTGCTGCCAGCCCATGGCTGACCCTTGAAGGAGCTCTTCTTCTTGCTGGCAGAGTGTGCCGGGGTTGTGTCCAGGGATCGGAGGCTGAGCAGCTGCCTCCCTGGCCCTGTGGTCAAGTCTCAGGGTAGATTTCACCCCTGGCAAGTGGCAGGTTAGGACATGGCCTTCCCGGGGACCCTCATGGGAATGCCTGAGGTCATTGAGAACCAGGCATGAATAGGGGTCAGGGAAGCAGGTGACCTTGAAGAACTGCCTCAGGTACCTTGTTTGGGCTCGCTGAGTTGTGAGGGCTGAGCATCCGGTCCCTTTGACCTTTGGATGTCACGTGAACTATCATGGTGCCCGTTCACAGAACTGTGGTTTCTGGAGTAAATTTAGGCGAGTAATGACAGTCCTCTTCACGGCCCCTCTGAACCCCAATGTTTATTATTACAAATTTCAAACATATAGAAAAATTGAATGTATAGACAATAAGATCTTATATCTTACCTGCCACCTAGATTCAACAGTTAATAGCATTTTGTCAGATATGCCTCCTAAGTAGTTGACATTTTTTGAACCATTTAAAGTTACTTTTAGACCTCATGATGCTTCGGTTCAAAATATTTCAGCATGCATCTCCTAAGACTTTCTAAATAACTGCTATACCCTTTCACATCTAAGACAGTTAGTAATTTCATATCATCATCTGCCTTCTAGCCCATATTTATTTATTTTAAAAATTATTTTATTCAGGTCATATTGCCTTGTAACTGTGTAAATTTCAGGTGTACATTATTATATATCAGTTTCTCTGTAGACTGCATCGTGCTCGCCAACAATAGTCTAGTTTTTAACCATCATCATACATATGTGCCCCTTTACCCCTTTCTCCCTCCCACCACCTCCTTCCCCTCTGGTAACCACCAGTCTGTTCTCCTTATCCATATATTTGTTTATCTTCCACATTCGAGTGAAATCATGCAGTGTTTGTCTTTCTCTGGCTTATTTCGCTTAGCATAATACCCTCAAGGTCCATCCGTGTTGTCGCACATGGCACTATTTTGTCTTTTTTTATGGCTCCTTAGTATTCCATTGTGTATATATACCACATCGTCTGTATCCATTCATCCGTTGATGGGCGCTTGGGTTGCTTCCACATCTTGGCTATTGTGAATAATGCTGTGATGAATATGGGGATGCATAAATCTCTTTAAACTGTTGATTTCATGTTCTTTGGATAGATACCCAGTAGTAGAATAGCTGGATCATATGGTATTTCTAGTTTTAATTTTTTGAGAAATCTCCATACTGTTGTCCATAGTGCTAGCCCATGTTTGAATTTCACAAAATGTTGTTTTGCCTTTTTATTTTTTCCAGTAGGGATTTACACATTGTGTTTGGTTGTAGGTCTCCTTGTCTCCTTTAGTCTACTTTGGTTTTTTTTTAGTGATGCTGACTTTTTGAAGAGAACAGACCAGTTGTCTTGTAGAACGTCACCATTCTGTGTTTGTCAGATGTCACAGTGCCCTTGAACTTATATCCGTGTGCCATGTGAAGTTAAGTCTGGAGGCTAGGTTGGGCTCAGGCCCAGTGTTTTAGGCGGGAACACTGAGGGCTTTGTGTATGTCGCACGCTGGGCCCATCACTGAGGGAAGCATGACTGGGTGATCTCCAAGGTGAAAGGTTGGCTTTCCTTGGCCATGGGTAAGTCCTGGGGGCGCGGGTGCTTTGCCTCCATGTCTCATACCTGCGCTTCAGCTCCCTTCACCACGTGGTTTAACAGCCGTTGATGATTCTTGCTTGCATCAGTGGTTCCAAAGTGGTGACGTTCCAATTCTATCATTATTTCTATTTTTATTGGCTGTCATTCTTCTATAAAAAGAACCTTTCCTTGACCGTTCAGGATGAAATGTACAGTTCCTTCTCAAAAGATGGGGTAAATGCAGGATCCTTTGCCTTTTATTACCAGCTTTCAACTTAAAAATGCTCCTGTGTTCCCTTTGTCAGAGCCTACCACTTGGCCTTCCTTCCTGCCTCCCTCCCTTCCTTTAACCAAAACAAGAGAAGCTGCGCTATCAGCAACTTGGATTGAACGTAGTTTCCTGATTTGAAAGAGTCGTTGGCAACTCATGACCCCTGATTTGAACTTTCCGTGTCTTGCCAAGTCTCTTTTTTTTCTACTCACACGTCTTCATCTGCTGGATAGGGGAGGAGAAATGACCCACCCAGCAAGCGCCACTTCCCGTGGAAATCCAGCAGGTCATCAGCCCTGCCCAGGCTGTTCCGAAGGGGACTGAGTCCTGGGGCTGCTGAGCCCCTTATTGTCCATCATTGGCAGCCACCAGCCCAAGTCAGAAGAAGTTGGGCTGGTGGGGCCGTGTGCTTTCTGTCGTGGAGAAACAGCACTGTGAGGGAGACGTGAGACTGGCCAGGGAGAACTGGGGCTGGTGTGGGGTGCTCAGAGGAGCAGAGAGGAGAGAAAAAACAGACCAGAGGCGAGCTGTCCTCTGCAGGGCTCAGGAGTGTCCCAAGTGAGCAGGCAGGGGACCTTGGGTCCCCATCCTGTCTGCCCTTCCCGAGCCTCTGTTTCCTTGTCTGCAAAGTAGTGGCGACTGTGACACCTGGTGCATGAGACTATTATGAGGGACAGAAACACTCCTCTCAGTTACTGAGGAGACCTCTGGCCATGGGAGACCGTATTAGTTTTCCCATCTTGCCTGCCTCACAGGCTGCTATGAGGAGGAGGAGGAAGTGAATGTGCCATGAGGGGATGCGGCCGCCCTCCTGACGCCACCTGTGTCCCTCTCTGCAGGTGTGAATGACAGAGGTGGTGCCATCCAGTGCCCTCAGCGAGGTCAGTCTGCGCCTCCTCTGCCACGATGACATAGACACCGTGAAGCATCTGTGCGGCGACTGGTTCCCCATCGAGTAAGTGGAGCATCGCCTGCTGTCCCCAGCTGCAGGTGGGAAGGGTGGGGAAGTGTGCACAGATCTGCAGGTGCTGAAGCTGGAAGACTTGCTCCGAAGGTGAGGATGGCCTGGAGGTACCGTGTGGGCCAGAATCACCTCACCTGTCAGTGGACCCCAGCTCCTGCTCCTGAGTGCTGTCGGGCCCTTTCCATGTACATGTACAGTCATGCACTGCAGAACCACGTGGACTGCATATACGATGGTGGTCCCATCATGTTAGTGCCATGTAGCCTAGGTGTGTAGTGGGCTGTACCATCTAGGTTTGTGCAAGTGCACGCTATGGTGTTCGCACGACGACGAACTCGCCTAACCACACGTTTCTCAGAAGTTATCCCTGTCATTAAGCGATGCATGACTGTATAGCTTTTGTAGTACGAAAAATAGGCGCAGACTTTGTGTGTGTGTGTGTGTGTGAGGAAGATTGCCCCGAGCTAACATCTGTGCCAATTGTCCTCTTTTTGCTTGAGGAAGATTATCACTGATCTAACATCTGTGCCAATCTTCCTCTGTTTTATGTGGGTTGCTGCCACAGTGTGGCTTGACAGGTGGTGCTAGGTCCATGCCCAGGATCCAAACCTGCAAACCCTGGGCCACCAAAGTGGAGCATGTGAATTTAACCACTACACCATAAGGCTAGTGCCCAAACTTTTTTTTTTTTTTCCGGTGAGGAAGACTGGGCCTGAGCTAACATCTGTTGCCAGTCTTCCTCTTTTTGCTTGAGGAAGATTGTCGCTGAGCTAACATCTGTTCCAATATTCCTCTATTTTGTACGTGGGACCCTGCCATAGCATGGCTTGATGAGTGGTGGTAGGTCCACACCCGGGATTCAAACCCGTGAACCCCAGGCCACTGAAGTGGAGCATGCAAACTGAACCACTACACCACTGGGCCAGCCCCCAAACTTTTTAAAATTAAAAATAAACTAGATCCTACCGACCATCATATTTCCATGAGTCTTAACTTCAGACTGGTTGTTTAACCTGCTGCCAGCAGGAAGGGAGGGAAAGGGCGACCCTTACATCTCAGTGGGAATGTGAATTGTCACAGCTTGCTGGGGATGTGGGCCCCTTGAGGCTTTATAGGTTAAAAAGTAAACTCTTCAACTCCGCAGTCCCACGCTGGGAAGTAATCCATTAAGTACGTAGGTAAGACCCTGCTGAGAGTGACCTGGGCTAGGGTGGAGCTACACTGGTCTGGAGCCTCTGTGCTTCCTGGGATGCCCAGCCTACCTGCCTCTCCTCACAGCTTCCAGGGCCTGAGGCCTCAGGTTCCAGAGATGGCGGAGCGAACTGTGGTCCCATCGGGCTGTGTGGTCACAGCTCCGTGTCCTGGCTGCCATGTCAGCTGAGCACTCCTGGGGTCAGAAGATGAGAGTGTGATCAGGGGAGGAGCTCGGGCGATGCTCGGGCCCTGTAGAACCTCCCAGTGAGTGGTCAGTGGCCTCTGCAGAGCAGAGCCGAGTAGAGCACCTCTCCGCCGTGTCACTGAGGGTACGCCACCCTCCTCTAGCTCTTGGTCTAAAGAAAGACATCCCAGGCCACCCTGTTATGTCTGTCCCAAGTGAAGAAACAAACCCACACACCCATAAAGCCCCACGTGTCCCTGCCCTCCTGACCTTGTCTCCTTGGCGGTGGCTGAATCTGCCTTTTCATCCTTGCATCCTGGCGCTTTGCGCTAAGTGTTCTCTTCCCTGCTTCCCTTGGAGGGGTCTTGGAGAGCAGCCCCTAGCAGCCCTGGCCACACCCTGCCCTTGAGGGCTTATCCCTGCCCCGTCAGGGAGGTGCGTGACACAAATGCTACTCAGCTGTGAACTTGGCTGTCCCCACACCACTCCCCTGTCTTCAGAAAGTCTCACAGAATTCTCGGAAATTACCCAAGTGTCCGTGGGCTACAAGGAGCCATCACTCTTAACTCATGCAGCTGCCCCTCCAGGCACTGTTGTCGTGGAGATAGTACCGTCAGAGGTTTGTCCCCCTTCTCGTCTCTTATGTCTTATAAAATCATTTTTCCCCTCAGAAATTCCCAGGCCCATCTGGACAGATCACTGCTTGAAGAAGACCCTTTGGACTGAGTGATAGACTGACTCCTTGTCAGCCCCGGAGCAGTAGGCAGAGCAGTCTGGAGTTCCTTGTGGTTCCACTGTCTGAGCAGGACGTTAGTCGGCCTTGACCTGAGTTTATTTTCCTCCTCAGGTACCCAGACTCATGGTATCGTGATATCACCTCCAACAAGAAGTTCTTTTCTCTTGCTGCCACCTACAGGGGCGCCATTGTGGGCATGATAGTAGCTGAAATAAAAAGTAGGACCAAGATACACAAGGAGGTAAGGCTGTGTGGCAGTGACTTGGTGGTCGCTTCCCTGGATGGGCCTGTGAGGGCTTTGACAGAATCCCACTGCCTGCTCTGTGGCCCCTTCTCTTAGGAGCCCGGACCGCGCATGAGACTCATACCCAGTTGGTTTCTTTCTGTGTGTACAAGATACCGTCTTTCGTACATTAAATAAAAGACCTAATGCAGGTTTCATAACAACTCTCATTTTGAAGTAGGGAGGAGCATAAACAATGCACTGAGAATCTGCACTGTTGTAAGGGACTGTGAAAATATCTGTGACTCGTATTGGTGGCAGTGTCACAGAAGCTGCTAATACTGCTGTGGTTTCTTGAAGGAAATGCTAAGTTTCAGTTAGAGGTTAGTGAAAATAAAGATATAATTTCTTTTCATCCAGCTTCATAGACCCCTTCAAGATTTGTCTAAGAACCCTTGAAGGTCTGTGGACCTCAAGTGAGCAAGCCCTGCTCTAAATGTAAAATGTGAGACCACGGCCACAAATGCATTGTTCCATGTGGCTGACTTGGGTCAAGATTCTGCTGAGTAATTTTGGTCTTAGCGACTGAATAGTATTTACCACGTGAGTATATACTCCAAGGAGAGGGAAAAGCCACTGACACCTGGAAAATGTTTCTATCTGTTCAGCTTCATGTTATTTCTTTATTTTTATTTATTTCTTTACTTATTTTTTTGAGGAAGATCAGCCCTGAGCTAACATCTGCTGCCAATCCTCCTCTTCTTTTTGCTGAGGAAGACTGGCCCTGAGCTAACATCCATGCCATCTTCCTCTACTTTATATGTGGGACGCGTACTACAGCATGGCTTGCCAAGCGGTGCCACGTCCGCACCCGGGATCCAAACCAGCAAACCCCAGGCCAAGCAGATTGTGCACACTTAAACGCTGTGCCACGGGGCTGGCCCCAATGTTATTTCTTTAAAACTGCAAGAAGGACATCTCCCTTTTAAAGACCTGACCCACTCAAGTCTACCCCATTTATTAGATTCTGGCAAAGTTGGTTTCTTTTAAGAGTAACTTTTTCTGTCCCATCTTCCTCCTGAGCTTTTTTCCTTCCAATTTTCAGTGCCAACATAGAGCAAAAAGAAAGAAATGGTGGTGTTTTCAGCAAGTGTCGGCATCCTGTTGATCTTTGCTTTTGCACGGGACAAACTGCCCCTGCCCCCTTCCGTGACCTGTTTCCCAAAGCCCCCTCCTTGCAGCTCTTCCTGAGTGCCCTCTGGCATCTGTCCTGCCCCCCATTCGTGGTGACTAGATCTCTGTGCTCCTTTGAATGTGTTAGTTTTCCCTTGAAGGCAGAGATGCTCCCTCATCTCTTGGAGAGGAGAGGGAACCTTGGCATTGGCACCTGGCACTTGCTTGGGCCTTGCTGAGAGGCTGAGTGAATTCAACCCTGGGGCAAAGCAGGGCCTGTTAGAAGACAGTAGCCAGGAACAAAGTGCCTGCCTCGCCTCCCTAACCCTTCCATGGGCTTTGAGTAACGACAACAATAAGGATGCTCTCCCCTGAGACCACTGGGCAAGTTCACCTGTGTCCAGGTTAACTGGCATGCAGTGCAGGGTCTGGGAGAGCAGGGACGGGCTGACACCATGCCCAGCACGTGGGAGCCTCTCAGTGAACAGTAGATGGGACCAGAAAGCCTGAATCGCCAAGCGTCCTTTTCATGGGGGGAAAACCGTACACACAGTATCTCTTCTTGTTCTCTATGAGGTAGAAGAACATAATAACCTCATGGTGGGTGGATTCAGGACCCTCCCTGTCCAGAATTCTGTCTCTGGAACCAAGAGACGCACACGAGGTGGCATGTTGTGGCGTGTTGCCCTGCCTGACGTGGGCAACAGAGGGTGGTGGAGGGGCTACCCAAGCCCCCACTCCTTTACTCCGAGACCACCTGGGGGCAGTGTAGGACCCTTTAACTAAACCTTTTCAAACTTGGTGTTTGTCTCACTGTCTTGTCTCTGGTGTATCAGCTTAAGTGCCCATGCAGCACACTCGTTTCCTTTTTTCTTCCGTAACTTCACCCGTCTGGCATCAGTGTCCTTCCTTGTCTGATCCACCACTGTCCCCAAGAGAAGTGACTGCATGTGTGTTCTTACTTGAGGAGTTTTTTGCCAGAAGGGCCCAAACCCTCTCGTTTCCATGGGGAGGCAGGGTGAATCCATTATCCTCTGTTCTGTCCCCTCCCACCCTCGTGTCCCCCCAGGTGTCATGGCTGGTAGTGTGGGGGTTGGCGCGTAAGTGCCCTGCAGTGGGGCTGGTTCCGCAACTGTTAACCTGACTTTAATTTCTGACTTTTTCTTTAGGATGGAGATATTCTAGCCTCCAACTTCTCTGTTGACACACAAGTTGCGTACATTCTAAGTCTGGGAGTAGTGAAGGAATTCAGAAAGCACGGCATAGGTAAGGGGCAGCAGAGCGCAGGGTTTTGGCACGTACACCCCACTCACCCATGTCCTGTCACTTCCCGCGTGCTGATGATTCTAGCTCATCAACATCCCTCGGTCTCTTCCTCCCTCCCTTGTCCTTCAGTCTTGGGTCAGACCTTTATCCTTCCTCCTCCAACAAGTCTCCCGGCCCCACCCCACCCACTGGCTTCAACACGTGCTCTTTCCGTACATCACCAGGTCTTCCTGCAATGGCCTCATTCCCGAATTTGACAGGATCAGATTAATAAGAGTTCTTGAACATCCTCACTAGGGAATGGGCACCTCTTACCAGGCCCACCACCACACACACAGCTCATGTCTGGTCACGAGGTACTCTTGATTAAGAATAGAAACCACAATTGAAGAAACAGCCCAAGCTGCCATTTATCAGATGCCCATCCCTTGTGGGGGACTGTGCCATGCGCTTGTCTCTAAATTCCCATCTTACTCAGTCACACAGCCAGTGAGCGGCAGAGTCTTCATTTGTAGCCCAGACGTGTCTATTCTATGTTTTTCTGGGCTCAGGTTTACACTTTTTGTTGTCTGAAAGGTTAGTGAGCCTCCACTACAGGTCCTGCCCCGGGGAGGGAACTACCCGGCCCATATCTGTTGTCCCAGACCACTGATGGTCTGCAGCTACCATGCCCCACCTGGCCGTGGGTTTTTAGGGACTTCGACAGTGGGTGGTTATGGAAGGTGGGTCTTTGATACAGTGGGCAGAGAGATCTGTAGCGATCTCTGCAAAGGTGCTTCCTTGTCTGACGCGTGCTTCCTTCCCGCCTGCCCCGCCATGTGTGACCATCACGTCTTCTCCCACAGGTTCCCTTTTACTTGAGAGTTTAAAGGATCACATATCAACCACCGCCCAAGACCACTGCAAAGCCATCTACCTACACGTCCTCACCACCAACAACACAGCAATAAACTTCTACGAAAACAGAGACTTCAAGCAGCATCACTATCTCCCGTATTACTACTCCATCCGAGGGGTCCTCAAAGATGGCTTCACCTACGTCCTCTACATCAATGGTGGCCACCCTCCCTGGACCATCCTATATCCTTTCCTTCTCGGGGGCAAGGGATTGTGGCTTCCTAGCTGCCACGGCAGGGCCTGTGCGCCAGTTGGAGCCGTGGGCACCTCCAGATGACAGTCACGCAGCCAAGCTCACTGGATGCAGTTCCCCGACCAGATGGTGTTGTAGGGAGATTGGGCTTGCATGTGTTGGGAAATGATGGTCTGGTTGCACACATTGGGAAAGCAGGTGCACTCGGTGTTCCCCAGACTTCAGCTGGTATGAGGGGTGGGTTTTAACCCTCTTGGCCCACGAACCATCCGTCCATTCAACAAATTGAGAGCCTCCTGTTCCAGGAATATGGGAGCCACAGCAGTGAACAAAACAGATGAGCCCCTGTCCTAATGGGGCCTGTGTGCTGCCAGGGGAGAAAACAGACAAGTTAGGGGCGGGCCCAGTGGCGCAGCCGTTAAGTGCGCACGTTCCGCTTCTCGGCGGCCCAGGGTTCGCCGGTTCAGATCCCGGGTGCACATGGCACCACTTGGCATGCCATGCTGTGGTAGGCGTCCCACATAGAAAGTAGAGGAAGATGGGCACGGATCTTAGCTCAGGGCCTGCCTTCCTCAGCAAAAAGAGGAGGACTGGCAGTAGTTAGCTCAGGGCTAATGTTCCTCAAAAAAAAAAAAAAAAAAAGACAAGTTAGGTGAAAAGAATTGGCTGTTTTCAACACTTGGGCTCAAACCTTCCTTACTGGAGCACGTGACCCAGAGGTGTGTCCTTTCCCCACTCCCTCCTCTTTCACCTTCTGGCCCTTGACAGGTAGGAGGGAGGCCAGGAGATTTCCTGGTAGTCATAGGGTGTGGCCCAAGAAATACTCTAAGAGAGAGAGAATGTGTGTGTGTGTGAGAGAGAGAGAGAAATTAAATGAATGAGTGTAGGATTTATCCGCTTCATAGGGAATTAAACAGGAAAGAGAAGGGTGGCCCACAAGCCTACAGGCCTCCTCGCTCATGTGAAGATGGGTATCTGTGGCTATCCACAGGGTCAGCACTGTTGACCCCCCTCCTTGTCACAGGGTTTGGGCCCTGCCTCTCCGAGGATTGAGAGTGTAGGGGAGAACCAGGAGCACTTGCTCTTCTGCCAGACCCCTCCCCTGAGCATCCAGTCCCTGTCTGTCAGCTGTAGTCTGGGTGTCCGTGTGCCTGAGGCCTCACCCGGAAGGCCCTCTTGCACCCAGATACCTCCCTTTGTAATTTTGCACAATGGAGGCCCCTCCAGGTAACGAGGCTTTCCAAAACTCAGCAGAGACTTAGCAGGCTCTTGGCCTCCCTCAAGAATGGTGTGCCATTTGCACACAGTCCTTCAAGTTGCCATGCAGGCCCCTGCTGACAGTGCCACCCAGGGGTATGTGGGCAGGCAAGACAAGTTGGATCTTCCTTAACAGAGCCCCACGGACTATATCCAGCATCTGGGCTCTGCAATAGCGAACCTGAGCCCCTGCTCCATCCCACACAGGATCTACCGCCAGGCCCACAGCCTGCTCTGCAGCTTCCTGCCATGGTCCAGCATCTCTACCAAGGGCGGCATCGAGTACAGCCGGACCATGTGATGCCAGCCAGGCAGCCTCCACCAGGCCCAACCCCTCAGCACCCTGCAGAACCCACCTTCCCAGCCATCTGATCTTGGCTGTCCTTTGCAAAGGAGCTGCCAGCCACCTGCCAGGCCCGTCGGCCTGCCCCACCTGCAGGCCCGGTGCTACATGGGCTCAGGAGCAGAGCGTCACGGGGTGCCCCCAGTTTCCGACAGGTACGCCAGAGCAGGTGGTGGGGAAAAGGGGAGCAGAACCCAGTGGGATGATGGTACTAAGAAATTGAGAGCCTGGCACTTTCAGCAACAAAAACAGAAGGCCCTGGATGGGCACCTGCTGCTCAGGGATGTTGGAAAGCAGTACCAAGGGCTAAAGTAGTTCTTGACCAACTCTCAGAAACTTTAGGAAGGAAAGCAGAGTCCCTAAGCCCCTGGCCAGAACTTTATCTTTTCATTTCCTGAACGTTTTAAAAAATAATGCATTCATATGGTTCAGAAACTGAAAAGATACCAAAAGATCAAGCCCCTCCTCCTTCCACCCCCAGCCATTCAGCTTCTTCTTGGGCGGGGCATTCAGAGCTGCTGTGTCTCAGGCTTCCTTCTAGAGACCCATCACAGACCAGCAGCCTTGTCAGCTCAAACTGAAGCTCCGTGTGGCCTTGCCCTGTGGCGGGCACCTCATAGATGAAGGCTCTGCTGAGACATGGCCACTTCTGAGCACCATGAGTGCCACAGGGAGCTGATCTCTCAGACCTTAGAAAATATCAGAGCTGGAAGGGATCATGGGGAACTCCGGGGTCCACCTCCTTGTGCGTGGTGGACACGGCCCAATCGGGTTTGGTGGCTTAGGCCAATCTAACACAGTGGCGCTCCTGGCCACCTGGGCCGGAACTCCCATCAGTGCTTTGATTTGCCCATCTTCAGGCTCCTAGGGCAGGCGGTACAGGATAGGGCACAGCATCTCTGCGGAGACCTTCACCCCTGCTCCCTTATTCTCTTTCCCACAGGCTGTTCCAGCTCTCCTTCCCTCTCTGGAAACCTCCACCTCTGTTCCGTGCCCTGGTCCTGCCTCCATGTGTACCCACCAGACCTATGAGCTGGAGTGTGGCACCAGTCACTGTGGTCTGCTTCTTCCGCTGCCCCAGGAACAAGAGGACTGGAAGGGACGTTCCTCCTCGCCCCCTTACCATTCTCTTCCCCTCCACTGCCTGTTCCTTCCAGCTCCTTCCTCCAAAGCCAGAATGAACTTCTGCTGGCAAGGAGGAACCCAAGTGTTATGGACAGACTTGACCCTAAAGACACAGGAACCTCAGAATAACGAGGGGGTGAATTAAAGGGAATGCCAGACCCTTGTCCAGAACCAGCCTGAAGAAGCCAGGGTCGGGGAGGAGCATCCCCCGCCGCTCCACGAAGGACTGGCACGTGGTGGGCAGAGCAAGGAGGCTTTTCATCCAAGCTCAGAGCTCTGGGGCTTAGCTCCCTGTTGAGGATGGTCAGATAACGGGACAGTTCCCCACTCTTCACTGGGAGGCTGAGTCCCCCAGCAGCCTCCCACTATGGGCTGCGTACTGCCCTGGACAGCGCAGAACTGCTCATCGGATCGGGGCTGCTCCATTCAGCTGAACTGCCACAGGGAGCAAGGCTGAGGACAGGGGCTGGTGAGCTTCCCAGGGGTCCTCTTCCCCCAGCCTCCCAACTCCCCCTGAGCTGCAGCTCCGAGGCCTGGCCACATGCAGACAGGAGGAAGCTGAGTGTGATCAAGTGGGGCCTGGCCTTTGGGGCTGGAGGCAGTCACGTGCCTTGTGATCCCTCAGCCCCTCGGGGCAGAGGCAGGAGAGGCTGTGAGTGCTGGGAAATGTGCGTGTGGGCATCACTTGCTTCTGGCATCCCTTCCACCCTCATCCCCCAAAGCTGCTTGCTGCCTACCCTGCCCTCCAGAGTCGAGGGGGTGGCGCAGAGTCATGCCCAGCGTTGCTGCAGGTTCACAGAGCCATTGCCACAGTGTACCAGCCTGAGAGCAGGAGAAAGGGGAACAGCCCAGGCAGGGGGCCTCAGTGACTGGTATCCTTCCCTCCCTCAGAACGGCCCAGCACAGGGCTCCTCTGGCCTCACGGTTCTCGAGATGAAGCTGAGTCCCGGGCAGGAAAAGCATTCCTTCTCCCTCAGCCGCTGACTGGTCTCCACCTCTGCGCTGATGTTGGCATCGTGCTGAGGCCCAGATCGGTGTCCTCTTCAATCTGAATCAACGATGATCATGTGATTTTTATTTCTGCCCCGCGGGGTAAGGGAAGAGTCTTCCAGAAGTTTCTGCCTTGGACATTCATAATTCAGCTCAGAGGCTTCGCCCTGCCCCTCCCTCCCTGCCTCCTAATCACTGCAGTATCCAGCCCCATGTTGAATGGATTGTAGTGTTTTGTCTCATTACAAACAAATAAACAGACTTCCATTGGTCACACCCTGTTTTTCCAGCCCAGGGCTTGCTGCACTTTGGGCCCTGCCCCTGCACATTGAGCCATGGCTGAGGGCGGCCCAGGAACTGCTTGTCCGCTGTCAAGTCCCAAGGATGGCTTCCAGCTGAAAGGGCCTGTTGTTTTGTGTAATTCACCCTGCCAAAGAATTCCGTCCTGGGGAAGAGGTTCTAGCGAGCTGAAAAGCACAAGTGGGTTCTTTTTCTGAAATGAAAAGGTCCTCGGCAGCTGCCCCATTTGTCCAAGGGTCTCCTTGGCCTTGAGCTGGGGCCTGGTCCTCCTGGGAGGCACTGTCCTGGCTTACAGAAGGCTCCACAGGTGACTCAGCGCAATGGTCAGGCGGGGACCCTGGGCCAGTGCACCCCACCATGGGAGCCTGAGGTGGATGCTAGCATGTCCCAACCCCCGGCCAAGCCCAGGACCTGGTGCTTCCACTGACCTCTCTTTGGAGCTTCTAGCCACGTGGGGACAGGGGCTTATGCTTGTCACCCTATTAGACAGATAAGGAAAACTGGTTCAGGGGCAAGGGGTTACCCAAGAGCCACAAAACTCATGAATGGTGGGCCTGAGAGCCCAAACCAGTTCTGGGGCCCCCAAAGCCCATGTGTGCTGTTCCCCGAGGGCTGGGCATCGCCCAGATGGCCCTCCCTGGGGGACAGGGCCCAAGGTACCTGCAGAGCTGGGCATGGGGGAGCACATGGGGCCAGGGTGGAGGCTGGTGGCACTGCATGGAGTGGGAGGTCGGGGAGCTGGCCTGGACTCAGCACACACCCCTGTGGGGAGCACTGAGGAGCATGCCTCCTGCTGGTGAGTCGCACTTTGGTTGTTTAGACACGTACCTCAGTCTGTTCACATGTTGATGGGTCAGCTTCAGGGATAAGGGGTGACTCCTTGGGGCCCTTGGTCATTTGTGTGGCCAAGTATCAACTTGCCTGAGAGGGCAGGGGTTCTGGTTGAGCCTTGCCCTAAAGGCAGCCGTGCCCTCCCAGCCCATTGAGCTGCTAGGACACAGTCTCCCAAGGGCTGAGACTGACTCCTGGTGACCCAGTTCCAAACCCACAGGCCATTCAGGTAGGGTCACCCAAGGGTGGTCAGTGTGCATTTCTGTGAACACCTGCTTCATGTCAACTCCCTGACCCCAGCTCGCCACGACTGGCTTTTCCGCTTCTCAGCTGGTTTGGAGTGGTTTTCAGGAAAGCTTTGGGAGGTTTAGGGAGGAATCATTTGGAGGCCAGCTCAGCCAGTTTTGGGGCCGACATGCTATAGCAGATGACCTTCCTTGGGGAAAGACCCGGGCTGTAACTTGTCTACCCTCCACACATCAGCTAGGGCAGCTCAACAGGCTGAAGGATCCACTTCTGAGATGGCTTTGAGCTCGGCCGAGATCTCCCCTGGGCTGGGTTGGTTTCCCACCATGTAGGGCTCCTTATGTGGGTGCTGACTTTCCCCAGCGCACACACTGGAAGCTGCCAGGCCTCCTTCACACCCAGAAGTGATACCATGTCACTTCTGCCACATTCTTTTGGTAAAGCAAGACCCAGAGCCAGTCCTGATTCAGGGACTACACACAGGCCAGAATACCCGCACCTGCGGCTTATGGGGGGCCACTGGTGGCCACTGACCACAGCCTAGGCATCCCAAGATCTGGACCTTGGGACAGTCTGTGCTCGTCTCTGAGCCTCAGAACTTCATCCAAAAGGGAAGAGATTTGGCCCCTAACTGTCTCTAAGGACCACATATTGCAGTCCTGGCATGGTCTCACTTCTGCCCAGTGCCCTAGGCTGGTGCCCCAGGCAGGTCTGTCTTGAGCAGTACTCCTTCAGGTCCACCTGGCCTTGGCCTCCTGGAGGAGTGAGAGTTGTGGCAGAGAGAGAAGGGGGCTGCCCTTTCCATCATCCACGTCGCTCATCTGGCAGACTAGCTGGATGGCTGCATCCCTTCCACACCTGCCCAGTCGCAGCTGGAGTGTAGAAACACCTGCTCTCTCATTGCTCCTCTTGGGGCTGCTTTCCAGCTGCTGCTACCTCAGGTTCCCACTGCCCAGGCCAACACCCATACAACAACCTGAAAACCACCCAGGGACCCAAGTCTCCAGAATCTGCTGTCCGAGGGACCTATGAAATGTCCAAGGGTGGAACAAGGTACAGAGGCAGGGGAGGGGCCTGAGAGTATTCCCTGTGTCTTGGAGGAACCCAGCTGTCCTAGTGTCCAGAGTGTCCTTGATACCATCACGTGTGGTCTGGCGGAAGACCACGGGAGGGGCAGCTCAGCCCCAGCCTGACCCAGGCTGCTAGGACTGGAAGCCAGCCAGACAGTGAGGGTCATTGAGGCAAATCCAGGTCCTCCTATCCTGTCCCCACAGGGATGAGGTCTAGTGACAGAGCAGGGGGTCTTAACCAGAATGATTCTGCCCCCCAGAAGACATTGGACACTGTCTGGAGACACTTTTGGTTGTCACAACTGAGAGGAGGGAGCTACCAGCATCTAGTGGGTGGAGGCCAGAGGTGCTGCTAAACATCCTGCAAGGCACAGGACAGCCCCACAACTAAGAACAATCTGGCCTCAAATGTCAACAGTGCCAAGGGTGAGACACCCCGGTGCAGAGAAGCCCAAGCCAGGGTGCCTGGAGTCTAGCTAAGCTGGGAGGAGAAGCACTGTGCCCGTACCACCTGGAGGAGCACGACAGCTGGGGTCCCTGTGGAGCAGTGAACTCCACCAAGCCCTGGGTGAAGGGTGGCGTGGGATCCAGGCCCACATTTCTGCTCAGGTTGGGAACTTGCTCTCCTCCCCAAACTCTGCCTACCTTCCTTTGTCCTCTGCCACCTTGGCCAGAACGTCAGCCCTACGTTGAGGCCTGCTGAGACCCTGTCCACCCAGGAAGCCTTGCAGGATTTCCACCTGGAGAAGGATGGCTCCCTCCTCAACTACGGGTGGGAGTGCCTTGGATCCCCCCTGAGGTCGACACCTTGCTCTCAGAACACAGGTGCCAAGGGGCTGTTTCTCGGACTAAATGGCCTGATGACAGACAGACTAAGGGACAGAAGGTGTAGGCCTTGGCTTTTATTGAGATTAGACCTGTGGGCTCCCTGGCCAACTCTCCACTCCGCCCGGCCTCCCAGGTACAAGTGACCGACTGGAGTTGGAGCAGGTTGCAAGGGCACATCCAGGCTTCTATTTTTTCTGTCCCTCCCGCCGGACCTCCATCTCCCTCCCCCCTCGAGTTTTCCCCAGGCTGGCCCAGGCTCTGGTGCTGGGCAGCGGCCAGGGTGTCTCGCTGTTGGGGGGCCACTGGTGGGGGCTCAGCCCTTCCTGTCTGGACCTCCACCCCATCCTCCTGGGCCATCCTTTCCCCTCTTGTCCCGAGCTAGGAGAACCAGCCCTGGCACTCAGATCCCTATGGCCTCTCCAGAGCCCCAGAGCGGGTTCTCTTGCACAGTGGACATGTAGACTCCTCTGAGGCCCCCCAGGACCTCTTGGGCCTGAGCCCCAAGCCTTCTGGGGGACTGGGCAGGGAGGAAGCACCCTTGGCTGGGTCCATGCTGGAACTGGAAGCTGAGGAAAGAGGGAAGAGAGAAGTCACCCGGAGGGACCCAGGAGAGCCGGACAGCCCATCCTATGACCCCCAGAACCTGGTGTCCTTCAAAACAGGAGGGGAGGGGGCGGTTCTCCTTAAAGAGAACCCATGAGGGAGGAGGAAAAGGGAAACAGATGGTTCAAGCTGGAAGGATCCTCATCTAACCTGACCCCTTCATTTTACTAAAGGGGAAGCTGAGGCTGGGGGAAGGGTGCTGTCCAAAGTCCCTCATCAAGTGCAGAACTGAGAGGGTTGGGCGTGGAGAAGGGGCCGTCTGAGTCTGTCTGAGTCCCCAACCCAACCCTTCCCTGGGTCTTCCCCCGCCGTCCCCAGTTCTGCCTCACCTGGACAGGTGCTCACCTGTATTTCCTGGGCTGTCCCTTGACAGTTGAGCTTCCAGAAGGGCTGAGCAGTGGCCGTTACCTGGGCCCAGAGTCCCCTGTGGCAGGCCCAAAGGCCAAGCCATGCCTTCCGGCCGTGGGAGGCAGCCCCCAGCCATGAGCCGGCTCAGCCAGTGGCTCTCACACTGGCTGGCGAGCTGCATGTGACCCGGTAGATAGAGAACCAGGCCCCGGAGGTGGCGCAGCCGGAAGTTCTTGGGCTTGCTTCCCTGGGCACTGGGGCACTGCTGCTG
This sequence comes from Equus quagga, assembly GCF_021613505.1. NCBI lineage: Eukaryota > Metazoa > Chordata > Mammalia > Perissodactyla > Equidae > Equus > Equus quagga. The sequence goes on from NC_060273.1 coordinate 3,146,217, forward strand.
CCCCAGCCCCCCCTCGTAGATGTTGGCTGGTGTGTTGGGGTGGCTGTGGTGTCCTTGGGCCCAGCTCACTGCATCTGTGGAGGGGAGAGCAGGAGGGTGGTGGCTGGTGGGCCGTAGCAGACGTGAGGGGAGCATGCAGTCACACGCTCATGTGATGGGCTCCATATCTGGCCTGTGGAGCCTCAGCTTACCTGTCTGTCAAATAGGCTCAGTCCCTTGCCTATCGCCTCCTGTGACCCAACATGCTATTCCTCTTTTCTCTCCCATCTAACAGGGAGGTCTGAGAAGCCTGAGCCTTGGCACTAAATTCTCTTTCAGAACTTCAAGCCCTTCCTGCCACCTCTTTTTGCCCCCCACCCTTGAAAGAGCAGTCTGGTGCCAGTACAGAAATTGCACAGTGGGTCCAGGACCACACAGCCCATGGTCACACTGTCTGGACCAGTGGCCATTCCCCTTTCCCAAGCATGCATGTCCCTGAGGCCACCCTGGTGGCTATGGGCCCAGGTCAGGACAGGAGGGCAGCTCTCCTCCTGCCACTCCTCCCGTCAGCCTGGCACCTTCTCTTATGCGCAGCTCAGAGAACGCACAGACCAAGGCTTCCATGGAGGGCCAGCGTAGTCGGGGAGGAGCTGCTGGGCCTCTGGTACAGGAGGGCTCTGCTCTGCCCTGCCTAGGGGGTGGGTCTGCAGGTCTCCCTTGGCAACCAGCTCTATGATGTCACAGAGAAGACTCCCAGCCTCCCTGGACTGGGAAGTTTGGGGGAAGATGATGCCCAGGGCAGTGTCAGGGTGGGAGGAGAGCAAAGGAAGGAGGCAGAACCCTAGGGGAGGTCCCTGGTCCCTCTGGCTTGGGCCAGGCTACAAAACAGACCCAGCTCTTGCAGACTGGAGAGTCACTCCCAGGGGTGACCTCTTGGGGTCTCAGTTTCCTCTTCTGTGAGTGGGAAATGAGGGTTTAGGGGTGCAGACTTAGTGAGACCTGAGCAGACTGATAAGGTGGTTTGGGGTCCCTGGGCAAGTCACTTAACTTTTCTGACTGTCCATTTTCCCATAAGTCAATAATGGGGTATTGTGTGGCTCATACTAAGTGTGACGAAGGATGTGGAGGAACTGGAGCTCTCAGATACTGCTGGCGGGAATGTCAAATGGTACCACCACTTTGGGAAACAGTGTCTTAAAAAGTTTAAACTTTCAATTCTCTCTATTCACAGATGACATGATCTTATATATAGAAAAAATTAATTCACACGCAAAACTATTTGAGCTAATAAAACTATTAGAGCTAATAAAGTTCAGCAGAGTGAGATACAAGATTAATACACAAAAATTAATTGTATTTCTATACCCTAACAGAACAAAAAGAACAAAACACAAAACAGGAATAAATTTAACCAAGTAGGTGCAAGACGATACATTGCTGAAAAAAATAAAGAAGATTTAAATAAATGGAAAAATATCGCTGTTCATGGATTGAAGACTCAATGACGTTAAGACGGCAATACTCCCTAAAGTGATCTACAGAGCCCTTCAAAATCCCAGTAGCTTTTTATGCAGAAACAGGAAAACTGATCCTTAAATTCATGTGGAATTACAAGGGAGCCCAAATAATCAAAAACAATCCTAAAAAAGAAAAAAGTTTGAAGACATTTGCTGATTTCAAAACTTACTTCAATGACACAGTAACCAAAACAACGTGGAATCGTCATAAGGATAGACATCTAGTCCAATGGAATACAATAGAGAGCCCGGAAATAAACCCATCTATCTATGGTCAATTGATTTTTCAGCGAGAGTGCCAAGACTATTCATTGAATTGGGGGGAGAACAGTCTCTTCAATAAATGGTGCTGAGAAAACCGGATAGCCACATGCAAAAGAATGAAGTTGGATCCCTACCACGCACCATATACAAAAATTAACTCAAAATGTATCAAAGACCTAAATGTAAGAGCTAAAACCATAAAACTCTTAGAAGAAAATGTAGGGGTAAATCTTTACGACCTTGGATTTGGCAATGGAGTCTTCAATTTGACAAGAAAAGCACAAGCAACAATTGAAAAAATAGGCAAATTGGACTTCATCAAAATTTAAAACTTTTGTGCTGCAAAAGGCACTATCAAGAAGTGAAAAGACAGCCTACAACATGGTAGAAAATATTTCCAAATCATGTATCTGATAAGAGCATAATATCCAGAATAAAGAACTATTACAACTCAACAACAAAAAGACAAACAACCCAATTTAAAAATGGGCAAAGAATTGAACAGACATTTCTCCAAAGAAGATATACAAATAGTCAATAAGCACATGAAAGTCATTAGTTACTAAGGAAACACAAATTTAAACCACGGTGAGGTACTACTTCACACTCACAAGGAGGGATATAATTTAAAAAATAGAACATGACAAATGTTAATGAGGGTGCGGAGAAACTGGAACCCTCCTACACTGCTGGTGGGAATGTAAAATGATGCAGCCACTATGAAAAACAGTTTGGCAGTTCCTCAATAAGTTAAAGATAGGGGCCAGCCCGGTGGCGCAGCAGTTAAGTTTGCACACTCTGCTTCGGTGGCCCGGGGTTCGCCGGTTCGGATCCCGGGTGCAGACATGGCACCACTTGGCACGCCATGCTGTGGTAGGTGTCCCACATATAAAGTAGAGGAAGATGGGCACGGATGTTAGCTCAGGGCCAGCCTTCCTCAGCAAAAAGAGGAGGATTGGCAGCAGTTAGGTCAGGGCTAATCTTCCTCAAAAAAAATAAATAAAATAAGTTAAAGATAGAGTTACCACACGACCCAACAATTCCACTCCTAGGAATATACCCAAAAGAACTGAAAACATATTCAAACAAATGCTTGTACACAAATGTTCACAGCATTACTCATAGTAGCCAAAAAATAGAAAGAATCCAAATGTCCATCAACGAATGAATGGATAAACACATATGGTATGTCCATATAAGGAAATATTCTTCAGCCATAAAAAGGAGTGAAGTTCTGATACATGTTGCAACATGGATGAATCTCAAAATAATAATGCCAAGTGAAAGAAGCCAGACAAAAAGGAGCATATGCTATATGATTCCATTTATGTGGAATCTAGAAATATGCAAATCTACAGTGACATAAAGTAGAACAGTGGTTGCCTGGGGTAGGTGGAGTGGCAGGAGGGAGATATTACAAAGGGGCAGAGCATAAGAAAGCAGGGGTGATGCATTTGTTCTCTTTCTTGATTGTGGTGATGGTTCCTTGCATGTATACACTTGTCAAAACTTATTGAGGGGCCGGCCCCCTGGCGCAGCGGTTAAGTATGCACTTTCCACTTTGGCGGCCCGGGATACACAGGTTCGGGTCCCGGGTGTGGACGTGGCACCGTTTGGCAAGCCATGCTGTGGCAGGCATCACACATATAAAGCAGAGGAAGATGGGCACGGATGTGAGCTCAGGGCCAGTCTTCCTCAGCAAAAAGAGGAGGATCAGCAGCAGATGTTAGCTCAGGGCTGATATTCCTCAAAAACAACAACAACATTGAATTGCACACTTCAAATATGCGTACTTTATCATATGTCAGTAAAGCTGTTAAAAAATGAAAAACCAAGGGAGGAAGCTTTGGCTCCCTTCTCAGTATTCCCTCTGTGCTCTGCCAACTATAGTGGAGACTGAGTGCAGTCTGCCCCTAAAACGCCTACCACATCTCATTTAATCCTCGAAGTAACCCTATCAGGCATTATTACCTCCATTTTAACATTGAAGGATCTGTGTCGCCAAGAGGTTAGGTAACTTGCCCAAGGTCACACAGCTGATTGCTTTGCTTTAGGAACAGCACCGGGAGCGTGTGCACACCAGTTTGCCCTAACTTAAAGCAGAACTGGTGGGCTTCCAGTGGCCTATCGTGAGCACGAGTCAGGAGCCACAAGTACCTGGCCCAGAGCCAGCCCAGACCTGGGTATCCCAACCAGCACAGAGCATGGAGGGAGGGCGGGGGACAAGAAACAGATGACAGGGCCCTTCCTCAAAGACCATTCACTTCACTGGAGTAAGGTGATGTACTCTCAGTCACTCACTCCTTCATTCATTCATTCAATCAGTCAGGTATTTAACAAATACATTCTGAGAGCCTGCGTATCACCAAATACTATTGTAGACTTGGGGAGAGTCCAGAGTAGGACAGAACAGGTGTCTGCTTTCATGTCCAGACCAGAGAGGCAGAAGATAAGCAAACGAGACGTTTCCAGATCATACTGGGAAGGAAATAAAACAGGGAAGGGATGGGAAGGCTCTGCTTTGTGACAGGGAAGGGCTGGGAAGGCTCTGCTTTGGTGTAGGTGGTCCAAGTGGCCTCTTCACAAAGATCTGAAGTTGGGAGAGCGTTCCAGGCGGAGGGAACTGCATGTGCAAAGACCTGAAGGCAGGAGGATGATGGGCATGTTTAAGGGAAAGCAGGCCAGGATAGAAGGAGGGAAGGGAGTGAGGAGAACAGAGGAGGTGCAGCTAAGGAGTTTGAGTTTTATTCGAACTGCAATGGAAAGCCATTGGGTAGGTTTTTTTGAAGGCTTTTTTTGTTTTTAGTCATGTTTATTGAGATACAAGTTTAGATATGGTAAAATTCACCCTTTTTAGGGCACAGTTCTATGAGTTTTGACGAATACCTACTGTCATGTTATTGCCACTACAATCAAGATATGGGACAGTTCCGCCACCCCCAAAATTCTTTTGCACCCAGCTCCTCCTGGCAACCACTGATTTGTTTTCTGTCTCCATATTTTTGTCTTATCCAGATTGTCATATAAATGGAGTCATACAGTATGTAGCCTTTTGAGGCTGGCTTCTTCCACTTAGCATAAGGCGCTGGAGATTCTTGTTGCCCTTGTGTGTATCAGGAGTTTGTTTCTTTTTTTATTGTAATCCATATTATGGATGTACCACACTTTGTTTATTCATTCATAAGTTGAGGACCAGTTGAGTGGTTTCCAGTTTGGGACGATTATGAATAAAGCTGCTATCAACATTCATGTATAGGGCCGGCCTGGTGGCGCAGCAGATAAGTGCAGACGTTCTGCTTCCGCAGCCCGGGGTTGGCCGGTTTGGATCCCGGGTGCGGACAGGGCACTGCTCAGAAGGCCATGCTGTGGCAGGCGTCCCACATAAAGTAGAGGAAGATGGGCACGGATGTTAGCTCAGGGCTAGTCTTTCTCAAAAAAAAAAAAAAACATTTGTGTACAGGTTTTTGTGTGAACATAAGTTTCTGTTTCTCTTGGGCAAATACTTAAGAGTGGGATTTTTGAGCCATATGTTAACTGTGTTTATAAGAAACTACCAACTGTTTTCCAAAGCAGCCGTACTCTCACATTCTCACCAATAATGTATGAGAGTTCAAGTTGCTCCACAGCCTTCTAAGCCCTTGGCATGGTCAGGGTTTTTGTTGTTTGTACCATTCTAATAACTGCCTAGTGATATCTCATTGTAGTTTAATATATGTTTCCCTAATGACTAATAATCTTGAGCACCTTTTCATTTGCTTATTTCCCATATATCTTCTTTTGTGAAGATTCTGTTGAAATTAGTCTACTTTCTAACTGCAATGTTTCCTTATTATTGAGTTTTGGGAGTTCCTTATGTATTCTGGATACAAGTTATCAGATGTGTTTTGTGAATATTTTCTTCTAGACTGTGGATTATCTTTTCATTTTCTTACAAGTGTCTTGAAGAGCAATTTTAAATTTTGCTGAAGTCCAATTCCTTGAAAAACATTTTTTTAAGGATCACGCTTTTGGTATCTCTAAGAATTTTGCTTAACTCAGTCACAAAGCTTTTCCCCTAAGTTTTCTTCTAGAAAAGTTATCGTTTTTAGGTTTTACAGTTAAGTAAGGGTGGTAGTTCATTGATTTGCATATGGATTTCCAATTGTTCCAAGACCATTCGTTGAAAGACTATTTTTCCCTCCATGAAGCGCTTCGTCGCTTTTGCGGTACTAACCATGTATGTGTGGACCTACTTTGGGACTCGCTTTAAGGTCCGTGCATTTACGTGTCCGTTACTTCGCCAACACGAATGCAGGCGCGGAGGGCGTCCCAGCGGTTAGCAGTCCCTCCTCTTCGCCCAGCCTTCCCGGCTCAGCTCACTTCACGTCCCCAGCCCTTCTTTGTCGCCTGTCCCCCACCATGGCAGCCTAGTAGGGCGGGCTCCCAGGTGAGCCTCCAGCTGACCTGGTCACATATCGGCCGCGGTCCTGGCAGCGATGCCACCCGCTCCCTCAACTAGGAGAACGGACACTTCCCGGCCGGAAGAGGCCACGGTTGCCAGGACAACCACCGGGGCCCGCGGGCCCGGGCCGATTTCCGGCCTGTCGTGAAGCCTGAGCGGGCACCGCTTGCCCGGGGCCTGGCCGCGCTGCGTCCCGCCGCCCCACGGACGGCTAGGGCCTCCTCTCCGCAGCCAGGGGCCTCGGGCCTTCACGCCGCGGACGCTTCTGACGCGGGCGCGGCCAGTTTACACATGCCGGGGAGAAGCGTGCTGGGCACCGCGCCCAGGAGGGAGACCGGCTTCGTGACATTATCGTACATTCTTTCTAGAGTGGAGGAGGAAATGAGAAGCAGTATGTAGAGCGCCTAGCACAGTGTCTGGCACATAGTAGGCACTCAGAACGTGTCAGCCAGCGCCAAAGGTCTGTCTGCAAAGTGTGTGAAACGGGCCCCCACGCCGCACGGCTCGCAGCTCGTGGCAGGCACCGGGACCTCACGCCGGCTCCCTCGGATCCCCGGGACGCCCCCTGCCTGCCGTCCTTCTTGTACGCATGCGTACGCAGCCCAGTCGTTTCGCACCTCATCCTGTTTGGCCCCCGCAGCACGCCGTCCAGGGCTCGGTGCGTTGCCATAGAAACCCGTGAGTGCTGAGGGGCGACCCTTGAAGAGTAGGCGCTGCTGGGGACCCGAGCAAAATGTCTTTCCGCGACCTCCGCAGTAAGGCAGCCCTGTTCCCTGTGACCTACGGTCCTCCCGAGACTCGGGGCTCCGGGCCGCCGGGTCCCCTGTCCGTGCCTCCGCCTAGGCGCGCGCCGCAGGAGTCCCCTCTCCGGCCTCTGCGCCTCCGGGGCACCCCCGGCCCGCGGCAGTCCCCGGGCTGAGCGCCCCGCCGGGCCTCGTCGCCCTGTTTGTGACGGTGGGGAGTTCTGTATCTGCCACCGGCCACATATGGCTGGGGCGGCTGAACAACCCAAGTTATCGTTTTATCTGATTTTAATAGGTTTATATAGCCACGTGGGGCTGTGGCGACTTTATTGAGAAACGTAGAGGCCGTATTTGAGTTGGGTTAGCTTAGAGCTCAGGGAAGCGAACAACAAAACCGAGGAGCGGCTGGTGAATCATAGTAATTGCGGCTAGCATTGTTTGAGCTTATGCGATCTGCCAGGTAGTTACTGTTGTGTGTGTGCATCGTTTCATTTCCTCCTCTCAACAACTCTGTGCGCCTATGTTTAGAGACCAGGAAACGGGCACGGAGAGGTCAGTGACACAGGTGCGGGTCCAGGGACACAGCTGGTAGGAGCTGGCGCTGGAGTTTGAGTTCAAGTCATCTAACCTCCGAAGGCTGCGTTCTTTCCAAAGGGGCTGGTGAGAAGGGAACCTGGAGGCCTTTGATAGGAGGGTGGGAAGTGGAAGAATGGGGATAAGAGAATTACTTACTAGTACGTGGGGTCACATGTTACACACCAGCCATTTTACATTCAGTATCTTATCTTAGTCCTCGCTGTAACAGTAAATTAGGTGGTATAATTCCTGGATGGAATACTTCGGGTCACGGAGAGGTAAAGTAGCTTGCTTTAGGTCACACAGCTAGAACTAGGTGGAACCAAGGATCAAAACATAGGACTTTGTGAATCAAAAATCTCTTGCCTTTTATACACTATCATTTTCTGGATGTGAAGCAGTTCAGCTCACTGGCTCCACCTGCATAGGTGTAGTAGGTGATTACCAAGTTGGTGTGATCTGAGGGGCCTAAATAAGGCCAATTTTCTTTTCTTTTCTTTTTTTTAAACATTTTATTTTTTTCCTTTTTCTCCCCAAAGCCCCCCCGGTACATAGTTGTATATTCTTTGTTGTGGGTCCTTCTAGTTGTGGCATGTGGGACGCTGCCTCAGCGTGGTTTGATGAGCAGTGGCGTGTCCACGCCCAGGATTTGAACCAACGAAACACTGGGCCGCCTGCAGTGGAGTGCGCAAACTTAACCACTTGGCCATGGGGCCAGCCCCTGAGAACTTTTTTTTTTTTTTTTTGAGGAAGACGAGCCCTGAGCTAACTACTGCCAGTCCTCCTCTTTTTTGCTGAGGAAGCCTGGCCCTGAGCTAACATCCGTGTCCATCTTCCTCTACTTTATATGTGGGACGCCTACCACAGCATGGCATGCCAAGCGGTGCCATGTCCGCACCCGGGATCAGCGAACCCCAGGCCACCGAGAAGCAGAACGTGTGAACTTAACTGCTGCGCCACCGGGCCGGCCCCGCCAATTTTCTAACTGAATTGCTGGTGCCTGAAATTTCACCATTAAAGATTATTCCTTTCAGTTATGAATTGCTCTTTTTATACCATGTATATACAGGAAGAGGCATAAAGGCATCATATTTTCTTATGCAACTGTAGCACCATAGTGTGAATTATGCCCTCTGGAATTTGAAGGTTCTTAGTGACTGTATGTTGTAGTGACAAGTTTCTCCTCTCTTGTAGTTTAGAGAGGCCAGCACTCTGCTAAGGGATGTTGAATGGAGCTGTGTTGGGAAGAATGCACAAAAAGGGGATTTCTGAACATTTTGACCTTAAATGTGTTCCGTACAACTGTGCAATTTATAGGAAGAATCTCAAATTGTCTCCACTTTGATACTAGAACGGCAGAATTAACAGAACTTGACTACTACTTAGCAAGAAGAAGTATTTAGGCCTTGCTTGACTGATGGGAAGGCTGCTGCTTTATTCTCCCTCCCTCTATTCAAATTTCCCAAAAACAGTGACAGAGGCCTCTGTGCCGTTGCTCTTTCCTCTGCTCATACTTTCTCTTCAATTATATGGTGAAATCCAGCCTAATCTCCAGTGCCCAGGAAATTTATTTGCAAATCTCACTGGGACATTTTGAATATCCACCTTCGAGAAGAGTGAGGACAGACGTTATGTAGTCAGCAGCACACTGAATATAGATCTTGGCACAACGTGGAAACTCAAAACATGTTTGTTGTGTTCATTTCCAGGACCTGCGTAAAGTTTAGTGACTGCAACCTCCGTTATCAACAAATACTAGTGTTACTGTTTCTTAACCTGTTTTGTACTAAATGTAAATATTGCTCTATAGGCCAAGCATACTCGTGAAGATTTCTCTAAATACAATGCAACTAATCTTTAAAATTTGTATTATAAGATCCTGTATGCTCATTTAAAAAAACTCAGAAAAAACTCATAACCATGAACTTCACTCTACCACCGTCACCCCCAGAAATAACAGTTATTTAAAAATGTTTTTCTTTATGACATTTTATAAGGCCAGATGTTTCTTCTTTTGAATAGTTAGTAGAAGATATTCGAGAGAAATGAGATATCAAAGAAATTAAATTCACAGCCAATCCCTAAGCCTTATTTTAACGTACAACTTCCGCTTCTTCTCCTATTAAACTGAACTGTTTTTCAGGAAGCAGATTAGGTGTTTTAACTTTTATCTCCTTTTTTCTTTCCTCTTAGAGAGTTGATAAATAGTCCCTAAAACTGTTGGGAATAGGTTGAGAATAAGAAGGGGAAGCAAAGAAAGTATGTAAGTTAATGTCATTGCCGTTTGCCAAGGAACTGACTGGATTGCATTTTCCATTGGACAGACTTTACAGAGATGATGAGAGCCTTGGGATACCCTCGACATATTTCCATGGAAAATTTCCGCACACCAAATTTTGGACTTGTATCTGAAGTGCTTCTCTGGCTTGTGAAAAGGTTAGAGCTGCACTTTATTGAGATCTAAGAATGAATGCTGGATTTTATTCATTAGCCACCAAGAAACAGAATACTGTTGTGAAGCAAAAGGAATTGTTCGATAAAATTTGAGTTTGACAGACTCAGTTGTAACCTGTTAAAAATCAGTCGGGTTTAAAGAACGCTGTGGGAGAAGGGAACATACCAGGCAGTGGTAAAAGGAGATTATTTCTCAGTAGGAAGTGGACACTGGGGCACTGGTCCAAGTTCCTCTTCACCCCCTTGCCTTCATCAAGGAGTTACAGGGACCTCCCTACACACTCTAATGAGTACACTGGATTAGAAATAATTTAGATTTCATTTTATGTGAAAAATCTAATATGATTCAGGGTTCGCAAACCTTTTTGTTAAGGAAATAAGTAAATATTTTAGGCATTCCAGGTTACCTAAGATCTCTGTTGTATATTCTACCTTTTGTTTTTTTGTTTGTTTTGAGGAAGAGTAGCCCTGAGCTAACTACTGCCAGTCCTCTTTTTGCTGAGGAAGACTGGCCCTGAGCTAACATCCATGCCCATCTTCCTCTACTTTATATGTGGGACGCCTACCACACCATGGCTTTTTGCCAAGCGGTGCCATGTCTGCACCCGGGATCCAAACCGGCAAACCACTGGCCGCTGAGAAGCAGAACGTGCGAACTTAACTGCTGCACCACGGGGCCGGGCCTACCTTGTGTTTTTTAAACCCTTTAAAAAGGTGAACAACCTTAGCTTGCAGGCTGTACAGAAAGAGGCCAAGGGCTGCAGTCTGCTGACCCCTGGTGGATCATCAGTAGCTTGAAGAAAGTAATTCCAACAACTCTGCTGCTTCTCTAAGCTAACTAGTTAGCCCTGGGTCAAGGGCTGTCAGCCAGAGTAATAGTGCTGATTATTTTAATTCAACTTTGAGGTCTGAGATAGACTTAATTTTGTAAGCTGAGCACCCACTTTTTATTTTTATTTTATTTTTTTGCTGTGGAAGATTAGCTCTGAGCTAACATCTGTGCCACTCTTCTTCTACTTTATATGTGGGTCATTGCCACAGAATGGCTGATGAGTGGCATAGGTCCATGCCAGAATCCAAACCCTCAAACTGGGGCTGCTGAAGTGGAGCGTGCTGAATTTAACCACTGCACCATGGGGCAAGCCCCTTGATTTTTGAAATCAGTTAAACTTATTCTTAGGTGAGGATTTGCTCTCTCAGGTGTTTGGAATTTTGTGTTGCTTTTGAAGTCTTTCTTAACCTTACTAGGTTAGCTGGGGACTCAGCTTCCTGTTACAGATCCACTTCCTCTCAGTTGTCCACTTTCTTCTTCGTGGTCTTCCTGCTTAATTGTGTCTTCTCTCTCTCTCTCTCTGATAGGTATGAACCTCAGACTGACATCCCTTCTGATGTTGAGACTGAACAAGATCGAGTTTTCTTCATTAAGGCAATTGCCCAGTTCATGGTTAGTTCATGGTTATTTGATGGAATTGTAAAATTAAATACATTAGAAAAAGATGAGTCCTAGTTAGGGCTACTTTCAAGTTTCTAAACTATTCCATTACCAGGTTTCTGTGAAGCCATTTCACCAACAAATTTTTTTGTTTTTAATTAGTTATTTGTTAAGAATTTTATTTATTTATTTTTGAATAGGTAATATATTTCATGGTTCAGAAATTTTTTTTAAATCATGAAACGACATGGAGTAAAATAATTTTCTGTCCTATATGTCATTGGCCCAGTTCCATTTCCAGTAATCACTATTTTTAATATCTTCCCGAGTTTCTTTATGCATATATAAACAAGTAAAATATGCTTTTTCTCCTTCCTTTTACACAGATGGTGACATCCTATACACCTGTTTAGAATCTTGCTTTCTTCACTTAACAGTACATTTTGGAGAACTTTCCAAATGCGTACAGAGTGTCCTCATTCTTTCTTACACTTGAGTAGTATTGCATGCATGGATATACCTTAATTTACGTAATTTATATAGATAAGCATTTAGGTTGTTTGTAACTTTTGCTCTTTGAAACTTTGCTGTAACGAATAACATAGAGATATTGTTTTGTTGGTGAGTATATCCCTAGGATAAGTTCTTAGGATTGGAATTTCTAGGTCAAAAGATCATTTGTAATTTTGTTGTTGTTGTTTACCAAATTGCTCTCCATCAAGATTGTATCAGTTTACACACCCACTCACAATCTGAGTCACTTGAAAGTGTGACTCTTAGTATGATCAGGTTATATCCTAATTGTTGGTAGAGACATTTTCAAATTACCTACATTTTACATTTTATATGGAAAAAAAAATCTATGGTTAGATTTTATACGGAAAGGCCCTTAAACTTTTTTTTTGTCTGAAAATAGGCCACCAAGGCACATATAAAACTCAACACTAAGAAGCTTTATCAAGCAGATGGGTATGCGGTGAAGGAACTGTTGAAGATCACCTCTGTCCTTTATAATGCTATGAAGACTAAAGGGATGGAGGGCTCTAAAATAGGAGAGGAAGATATCAGCAAATTCAAGTTCGATCTTGGCTCAAAGGTAAGGACAACGAAAGGCTTGTAGTAAGGGACCGAATATTTATTTCTCAAACCCTAAAATGGAACATGGTAGAGTGCTGGCTATCTTCCAGGCACTGTTCAGGCACTGGGGATATAGGCATGAACAACAAGGACAGAAATCCTCTGTTCCTGCTGCTCAGCTGGGACCACAAAGCAGAAGGAATGGCAGGTCAGATGCGATAAATGTGTGGAGAACAGTAAGGCAGGGAAGGGGCTGGGAGAGGTATCTTAAATAGGGAGGTAGGACAGCCTCAAGGGCTGGATGAGGTTTTCAGCAGAGATCTGAAGGAGGGAAGGGGGAACCATGCAGTGGAGGGGAAAAAGTGTCTTCTGATGAAAGTGTGCTTTGTGTGTTTGAGGAATTGCAAGGAGGCCATGTGACAAGAACCAGGAGGAAAGGCCATGACAGACCCCGTAGTGCCTGGAAAGCCACGTTTAAGACTTTGATGTTTACTCTGAGGTGGAAAATCATTGAGTTTTGAACAGAGAAGTACATGATTTGAAACTTCATGTTGAAAGGATCCCTCTGGCTGCTGGGTTGAGATCAGACTTAAGTGGGAGGCAAGGGTGGAAGCAGAGAGACCTGTTAGAAAGCAAGAGATGATGGTGACTTTGAGCAGAGTGGTTGTGGGAGAGGTAGATATCAGGAGCTCAGCCAAGCTAGGGGAGAGGGAGCTGAGCGCTGCCTGATGTCAGAGAACTTGATTAAAACAATAAGCCAAAAAAGAAAGCTAAGTCTTTAACCGCTTACTGTGATGGTATAAGCAAGAAGCTAAAACCAGAGGGAGCATTGACTCCCCTGTTTCATGCCCTGTGGAATGGCCCACCTGTCAAAGGTCCGGTTGTAGGCATTGTCTCACTGTTGAGGGAACCCTGAATGAAAGGCTCCAGCAGTTTTATGCGCGCAGATGTAGGGGGAGGCCTAGGAGTGGAAAAGTAGTGGGTACTGAGTCAGTGAGGCAAATTGTCCTCAAGTCCCCATCCCTGTGTGTTGTGCACCCCCCACCCCCAAGGAGGCCTCAGCAGAGGTGTGAAGAGGACCCTGGCCCAAGGCCTCAGATGATAGAGATCTAGGAATGGAAGTCCTGGGGCTAAGAATGCAGATATTTATGAGAACATGACCAACCAGAGATCCGGAGTGCAACTGAGGCCTTGACTGCAACTCCCTTCAGAGACTGCGGTGCGCTGGTGTGCCCCAAGTCTGGTGTGCAGGTGGGAGCAGCTTCCCCCGCAAGGCCTGCCAGTTGAAGCCTTTGTAATGGCCTGTGGTCAGGCCTGAAAAATTACACATAGGTTTTAACCAGGAGCCAGATTCCTCAGTGGAAGGAAGTGGCCAGAGGTTAGAACATATTATAAAGGTAGATCTTATGGGATTGGATGTGGGTTGAGAGAAAACAGGTAATACCAGGAAGATCTTAAAGCAGTGCTGTCTAGCAGAACTTTCTGTGATGATGGACGTGTTCTGTATCTATGCCACACTGTACAGTAACCACCAGCCACGTGTGGCTAGCACAAGCGAGAACTGAGTTTTAAGTTTTATTTAATTTTAAATAATTTAATATTGAAAGTGGCCACATGTGGCTAGTGGATACTGTATCAGAGATCATAGCTCTAAAGGTTTTGGTCTGTGTACCTACAAGGGTGAAGTTGCCATTTACTGAAATGGAAAAGAGTTTCGAAGGAGCAGGTTTGGCAGGAAAGATTTTAGAAGTTTAGTTTGGAGCATGTTTAATTTGTGATGTCCATGAGCTGTCTGAGTGGAGATATTGAGCCTCAGTTCATAGATGGTATTAAAGCTCCAAGCTTAGGAGGGTGTGTGAAAAGAAAAGAGGTCAGGGAACTGAACCCTCGTACACGCCAGTGCTGAGAAGTGGGCAAGATGATGAGACTGCTGCAAAGAAAACTGGAAATTTACTGCTAGTAAGGTAGGAGAAGCTAGAGCTAGTGGGAGTGGAATCCTGGAGGACTAAGGAAATGGAAATAAAGTCATCAGCTGTGAATGAAGAGGAAGAATTGTTGCTGGTGGTTTGAAAGTAAAGGAGAGAGAGAATTAGTTGTTTCGGGAGAAGGGAGAGTGAGCAGAGCAGGGAAATGTTTGTTTGGGCTCTTCGGAAAATTTAGCATCTTCAAGGAAGAAGGTATGACATGCAAATCCTGAGAAAGGAGCTTGTGCATGGGGCTAGATGTTAAATCCTCATCCTCCTCTTCATAGCAATAGCTGCCACCCTTGTGGGAGCCAGTACTGCTGTAAGGCCCTCAGGCAGGCCAACTCACTGGAGCCTCACAGCAGGCCTGCGAAGTGCAGTCTAAAGGCAGAGAATGAGGGGCGGGGAGGGTTAAACATAGGCCATCAGGATTCTGCAGTAGGAAGTGTGTCCTTCAGGGTGCCCCTCCTGTGGTCACCCCGCTACTGTCAGGGTCCCCTGTTGTGACCTAGTCCAAATAGCAAGCACATCAGCTTTCACCCTCCTACCCCTCCTGGTTGCAGATTACATTTGACTTGATATTTGGGTTTTCAGAGACACCCAGGTATCCTGGAATTGGTCTACTTTGTACTTAGGTCAGTGTTTCCTAAACTGATGTCCTGGCAGTTCTCTTCCATAGGATGTCAATATGTGTCTTCAGGAAAATGTGTTCTGTAGTCAGGCATCCCAACCAGAGGTGGGAATTGATGTTAACAGACTGGTTGTTTCTGAATGCCGATTAAAAACTGTTCACTGAGCTTTCTGTTTTTGATATTTTCCTTCCAGATTGCAGATTTGAAAGCAGCTAGGCAGCTTGCTTCTGAAATCACCTCTAAAGGAGCATCTCTGTATGACTTGCTGGGCAAGGAGGTAGAGTTGAGGGTAAGCAGTGTTCAGATAACTTAATTACTTACTCAGCTAAGCAGATTTTCAAGGTTTTCTTTTCTAATTCTGTTTTTTCCTTGTTCTGATTTTATTAAACTGCACCTGATTAAAGAAATAACATGTGGGAAAATCATCCACAGTGTCAGCTGCTGTTCCTGCTTTTGGTGGGCACTGGTCTGTTTTTAATACTTTGGCTTATAGTTCAGGAATGGCAAATATGTGGCATGTTGCTGAAACTTTCCAACTTGTGCCTTTGGGAGACTTTGTTGATCATGATGCTTTTTCCCAGTGAATTTGGCCTCAGCTGCCCAGTGAAATCACTTGGGATCTTTAAAAACTGCTGATGCCTGGTTTCCATTCTGATGTCATCGGTATGGAATGTGACCTGGGCATTCTGAGTTTTAAAAGTCTCCCAGGTGAGTCTAACATACAGTGGAGTTTGGGAACCAATAATCTAGGCAGTCACAATCAGTTGAAGTTGATGTTACATTTGAAATTTATTTGCAGTCCTGCTGGCCAGTGCCAGTCAAGGAGCTCGCTCCATCCGCTGCGCTCAAGGGGCTCGCTCCATCCGCTGCGCTCAAGGGGCTCGCTCCATCCGCTGTGCTCAAGGGGCTCGCTCCATCCGCTGTGCTCAAGGGGCTCGCTCCATCCGCTGCGCTCAAGGAGCTGTTGAAGAGTGCGGTTCCTCAAACTGCCAGAGAACTTCTGTAGAGCTTTTAAGTCTCACCTGATGTCCAGGCTGTCCCCAGTGCCAGTGAATCAGAATGTCTGGGGGCGAGAGCCAGCCACCTGGTTTTTAAAGATCTCCAGGTGATTCCAATGTGCAGCAGAGCTTGGGACCCACTGGTTTAAGAAGAAATGGGGGGCTGGCGCCATGGCCGAGTGGTTGAGTTTGTGCGCTCTGCTTCCGCAGCCCAGGGTTTCGCCGGTTCGGATCCCAGGCGCAGACATGGCACTGCTCGTCAAGCCATGCTGAGGTGGCATCCCACATAGAACAACCAGAAGGGCCTGCAACTAGAATATATAACTATGTACTGGGGAGTTTTGGGGAGAAGAAGGGAAAAAAAAAAGAAGAAGATTGTCAACAGTTGTTAGCTGAGGTGCCAATCTTTAAAAAAAAGAAGAAACGGAGTATTGTTTAATTCTTACCTGTAAGGATTTATGGCATTTGAAGCATACATGCTCACATTTAATGTTTTTAGATTAAATGCATCTAATTCATTGCATTCCCATCAAGTATGTCAGCCATAACCACTCTGTTACTGCCTTGCCCATGTTCTGGCATTGCTGCTAGTGTCATGGTTTTTTTCCTCTCACTTTTCATTTCTGCCTTACGAGTAAACTGGAAGTGGAGGACTTGGGTGCCAGGTCATTATCTCTGCTCTTGCTATACTGAACTGCTGGTTGCCACCTGGTAGTTGGCAGAACAAAACTGCCAGTAATGTCTAATAGCTAATTTAGATAAATAAGCAGGTAGCTCCAGGCTTTCCATGTTTTCCGTTTATACTGCAGTAGTGCACATGTTTACACATGTTCCTAACAGACCCAGAGACAAGAGCTCGTCACTTGCTACTGCTGGTGGAGCTGTGGCTTCATTGTGAGACTTCACCAGGATTCCACTGGGGCCTTTCTTAGCACTGTCCTGTAATGAATTGATGAAACAGTTAATGGCTGAACTGTTGCCATGGAAGCCATGAGACCATGAATATAGTACTCAAATTCTGTGTACAGTCTTTATCTGAGGAAGAGCCCCTATCCAGTATTTGTTTTTCATACACTTAACAAACATTCATTAAGGACCAACACCAATCACAGGGAAGGCACTGTGCTCTGTGTCCTTGAGTAAGTCATAGTCCCTGCCCTCGATAGTTTTCCACCAGTGGGGGAGATAAGGTGTACCATGGAATAAAGGAAGCACAAGGCAGAGTTTGCTAAAGTGCTCCAGGAACCTCATAACTGCATCCACGTTAAAATCCCATGTCTCAGATGTTTCCACTATTGATATGATAGGCACACATGCCTCCTTGATTGGTTGATGGTTAATGCTAGGGGCAGGGCCAAGGTGACTTCTCATAGGTTGCAGCTGTCAATGATGGGCAGCTTAGACTTAGTCACAAGAAAGATTGGAGAGGCTGGCAGGGGGCTTCAGACAGCATGTTGAGCTGCACTTGGTTTGGGGGTCACATGAACAGAATGCATTTAAAGAAGCAAATTTGGGAGAAAAGATGATAGATGGTAAATTCAATTTTGATAGATGGCAAATTCAATTCAGTAGCATTAGGGGGACATGGGGCCTGTAGCTGAAAAACAGGGCACTGTTTTTCACTGGAGAGAGGCCAGGTTGGCAGTGAGATTACGGAGGACATTTGGAGGAGGTGATGGCAGAAGTATTTTGCATCAGAGATCCATGTTGTAATGAAACTTTTGAGAACCAATCCATAAGCCATATTTAGATCTGAGTATTGGTTCTGAGAATTCCACTTTTGAAAACATTTGTAATTTTGTTTCATTGTCTCTTATAGGAACTGAGAACAGAAGCAATTGCCAGACCTCTGGAAATAAATGAGACTGAAAAAGTGATGAGAATTGCAATAAAAGATATTTTGGTAAGGTTACTTTGCTTTCATTTAATATTTTTGTGCCTGGGACTCAGAACTATTGATTTCATGCCTCCATAGGACAGAGCAAGCTAAGCCTAGTAACAGAGAAGGCATATGTAAGTGGGGAAATGAAAAATTGAGGGGACATTCTAGAATACCTAGGTTACTCACTACTATTGTTTTTCTCTTTGTTATAAATAAGAACAATTTCTTATATTATTAAAAATTTATCAATTTTAATAATTCTCTTAAATTTTTCAAAAATTTTGGTAAATAATGCTCTGTTTTATGAACTCTTCACACTATTTAACCAATTCCTCACTGCTGGGCATTTAAGTGATTTTCAGGTTTTCTTAATTTTAAACAGCGCTATATAAATAGCATGATCATCATCCTTTACTACTCACCCACGACCAGTTATTTGCTCATCTCATCTAAAGCATTCGTTTAGAAGGCAGATAGTGAGGGGGACTCTAGACTTAGACTGCTTGGGTTTGAATCCCACTGTGTGATCTTAGGCAAATTACTTAACCTCTCTGTTCTTCACTTTCCTCATCTGTAAAATGGAGAGAATGGCATGCCCACCTCATAGGCTCCTTATGAGCATTCACTATGACCGTACATGTCATACATAGTCTCTGGCACATAGCAGGTATTCATTTATTATTAGTGATTCATTTTGTTCAGTAAACACAGGCAGGGATGCCTTGTGTAAATTAGGAATAGGCATAAAACAAGAATTTGCTGAGAGTTATGTAAAATTCTAAGATTGAGGGCCAGCCCCGTGGCCGAGTGGTTAAGTTCGTGCACCCTGCTCCAGCAGCCCAGGATTTCTCTGGTTCAGATCCTGGGCACAGACCTAGCACTGCTCATCAAGCCATGCTGAGGTGGCATCCCACAGGCCACAACTAGAAGGACCCACAACTAAAAATATATACAACTATGTACCAGGGGGCTTTGGGGAGAAGAAGAAAAAATAAAATCTTGAAAATTCTAAGATTGATAGGTTTTTATAATACCCTTGTCATAAAATGGTAATACTCTCTGGGCAACTGAGCACAGGGAGCCAGAGCCTCACCCAGTGAGAAGGGCAAGGCAGCCGAGGTGGGAGATTAGTTACATACAGGCAGATTGATTAAATACGTAGATATATTAAAAATAACGGAAGCCAAGTTTCTCACTGTTGGAGAAGGGAGGTACAAATATATAAAGGGAGAAAATCAGAATGAACCCTGAATTTGGAAGTGTTGGTTAAATGCATGGTTTTCTAGATAGACAGATAGATAGACAGATGGATGAGGAATGAATTATGATATGTGTTTATGTACATGTAGGGTATGTATGTCTGTGTACATAAATATGTCATATTTATGCACAGGCACCCACACATGCACACCCACATACACATCCATACATTTCTTAGCTCTGAGCACACCTAGCACCCAGATCTTGGCTTCTAAATGTCATTCTCCACTAAAATGATCCTGGGTTCTTGTGGAGAAATGGCTGATTCCAGAGCTGGCACAGGAAAGTACAAGATCTTCTTGTGCCAGAAAGCAAGGCAGTACTCAAAGAATGAAAGGGATCTGTCAAAGGGCACAGAAGCCAACTTGAGTGGGCTTCCCCTGGCCAAACCAGGGACAGTTTAAGCATCAAAATAAATAAATTATGGCAATGGATTATAGACCCTTGAATGAAATGGGAGACCATGAGTTATCACTGATATAAAAAACAAATGATAATATTGAAAGCTGATGAACAGCAGATTTTTCACAGGCTCTAGCTCCCCCACAGACTATTTATTTTCCAAGTAGCTCTTGCACAGGATGCTTATTCATTACAAATAAGAAAAGAATAACTTAACATGAGAAGCCTGGCAGACACCCCCTTAATCAGGTGATCAAAGTGAACATCATCAGTAATGGAATAAATCAAAATCATGCACACCTGATGGGATGCAGTCATGTCTGTGCTGTTGCTGCTAAGGTGCATAACCTACAGCTAATGAGCTAAAGGCAAATTGAGGGGCATTCTATAAATGACCTGGCCTGTACTCTTTTTTTTTTGAGGAAGATTAGCCCTGAGCTAACATCTGCTGCCAATCCTCCTCTCTTTTTGCTGAGGAAGACTGGCCCTGAGCTAACATCCATGTCCATCTTCCTCTACTTTATATGTGGGATGCCTACCACAGCATGGGTGCCAAGCGGTGCCCTCCCCGCACCCGGGATCCGAACCGGCAAACCCCGGGCTGCTGAGAAGCGGAACGTTCGAACTTAACTGCTGCACCACTGGGCTGGTCCCATGGCCTGTACTCTTCAACAGTGAAAAGGTCATGCAAGTCCAGGAAAGGCTGAGGAGCTATGACACTTGAACACCAGGGTGACTCCTGTCTGCTGTGAAGGACTTCCCAGGGACAAGTGGGGAAACCTGAATGAGTGTGAGGATTAGATGGTGCTAGTGCATCAGTGTCCCTTCCTGCTGTGATGATTGTGTTGTGGTTGTGTAGGAGAAAGTCCTTATTCGTAGGAAATACACACCAAAGTACTTAGAGGTGACGGGACATCAGGTTAGCAACTCACTCTCATCGAGGTCCAGAAAAACTGCTTTGTATATACTTCTGCTGTTTGTGAGTTTGTGATTGTTTCTAAATTAAAAAAAGTTTTTGAATGATTGTACTTGTCAATATTCTGGCTGAATCAAGTTAACATGGTATGAATATGCCTTTAGCACTCTGTATATATTAAAAAAAGAGGGGCCGGCTCCGTGGCCGAGTGGTTAAGTTCCCGCGCTCTGCTGCGGCGGCCCAGGGTTCAGATCCTGGGCGCCGACATGGCACCGCTCGTCAGGCTATGTTGAGGTGGCATCCCACATCCCACAACTAGAAGGACCTGCAACTAAGATATACAACTGTGTACGGGGGGCGGGGGGGAGTTTGGGGAGATAAAGCAGGAAAAAAAAAAAAAAGATTGGCAACAGTTGTTAGCCCAGGTGCCAATCTTTAAAAAAAAAAAACAAAGGAACAGCCAAATGAGGACCCAGTTTGTTTTTTGTTGAATATCTTTTAAGATATCTTTTCATTGTTGGAAAATATGCATGATATTTGATAATTCTAAAAACAACATGGATACTTAAAAGGGATTATGAAATATAGGCCATTTATTTTAGAAAGCTAGGGAAGATTGTGTTTATCACATTGATCCTTTTTATTTGAGGAACAGATACTTTTTAAAAAATTGTTTTTATTTTTGTGGTCAGATAAATTCACTAGGTTTCAATCTGGCTTTGATTCAGAGAAATAGTTGTCATCAACTTGGGCTGTTTGTTCAGAAAGGAGACCTACCTTTTCTTCCTGTTAGAGTGAGCTCACACCTCTGCTGGGGTTTTTAAAGCACTTGCAGCAAATGGGTGGTTAGTGATATGATTAACTTCATGAAAGCATCTTGGAAATGGTTAGTGTACTTAGACAGAAAAAATTAAACCGTAAATTCATTGTCAATGAAAGTAGTTGCTTCCAAATACACGCTGTCTCTGAGAGTCATGGGGAGTGTCTGGGCTCCTTCAGTGATTTCTTTGTGGACCCCATAGTGTTTCAGAGACCTGGTAAACAGTCAGTAAACCTTTGTGGGGTGCTACACATGTGCAGAGTACTGGAGGGGAGAACCCCATCTTGGCATCAGGAGCTTAAAGCAGAGTTGGAGAGTCCAAACTTGGCTGGGGGGATGGGGGACAGTTCCACACTCGGTTGCATTCTAGATGTTATTCCTCATATGGCAGATTGCAGCTCTGAGCCACAGGCCCCGACCTGGCCAGCTTCCCAGACAACATGAGTGTGAAGACACAGTGTCTGACTACTCCTACTTCAAACGAACCTGCTCTTACAAAAGGATAGGGAGGCCTGCGGTTTTGTCAGTGATTTCTCGCCTCCTTCACTTTCTTACTCAGCCCCCTCTTGCCCAAGGGCCTCTGTCTCACTGCTGCCGGAACTCCCTCCCAAAGTCTGGTTCACGCCTGGAGCCACTGAGGGAGCCGCTTTCTTGCTGACTTCACAAATAGAGTGGTTTCTCTGTTAATTTTAGTCTGTAGTTGAGGTTCAGTTGCCAGGGAGAGGGAAGAGAGGAACCTTCTGTCTCAATCCCAGCGGGGAGTGGCTTAGGGCTGGGACCTGCTAATGTTTCTTTTTGTCCTCTACTAAATAAAGCCATACTTGGCATATGTTCTATAAGTCAGATATTTGTAACAAGGGAAGTATCCTAAACGATGTAAATAAAGGCAGGCTAACAATTCAGAGTGACATGTGACCAGTCTAAACAAGCAAGCTGGACAAGAGGTCTTGGGCCTCTCTCCCCTCTGCTCTGGACATTGTTCTTTCCATCTTCATTTGCTTTCCTGGGCAGAAACGCCCTCTTCTCATGAAAAACAAGAGAAGGGTAATAACTTTTTCTGAGCCTTTGTGATGGTACCCCTGGAAATAGTTGATTAAATGAGTGATGGCTCTGGTCTGTTTGCTTATTTTTGTTTCTGTTTAGCGTGAATTTGCTGTGCCTGAAGGGTTGAGAAATTCTTTTCTTCCAAGAGTTGGGTTGGAGGTCCTTAGTGGCACCTTGTCTCATTCATTTCATTTCCTGTTACATGTAGGCACAGGTTCAGAAGACTAAAGACCTGCTCAATAATGTGGCCTCTGACGAAGCTAATTTAGAAGCTAAAATTGAAAAGAGGAAATTAGAACTGGAAAGAAATCGGAAGCGACTCCAGACACTGCAGAGTGTCAGGTAGATATGAACACCTGAAGAGTGAGTAGAAAGCTGTCTTTGAAAGTTAAAATAGACTGAGAGAATATATTGTCAGTGATATTAACCCTTCAAGCCATGGAAAAAGCCTTGCATAAGGATATCTCTACCTCAGAATGTACGTGTCTTGCTTGTTCTAACAAGCACACTGCTAAACTCATTTTCTTTACTGCTTTCACTATGTCTGGAAAACTGCTTAATTCTTGAACCTTCCTTCAAGCTTTTATAGCTTCTTGGAACGCAAGGCAAAGTAAGTAAATCCAGATGGTGAAACTTCCACAAGGCTTGGTCTCCTAAGAGCTGTGCCTTGCCATAAATTAGGTGGAAGCAGAAACATACTCCCATTTCTTGATTGGAGTAGATTTTAGACTTTTATAATTCCACACCAGTAAGTCATCTTTCTTCTCACTTTTCCTCAGTGAAATACCTTTTCCAGGGAACGTGGATGGATAATAGTCACGCAGAATGCCTTCTACTTCATTAGAGCCTTTCAAGTGTGTGCCTCACGTTTTCTTGGAGCTTGCTTGCTCTCTCTTTGCTCTTGCTCTCTCTCTCTGTACCCTCCTGCCCTTGCTCTGTTTCTTTGTTGTTCTTTCTCCCTTGCCACTACTCTGTCCCTGTTTTCATTCTCTCTTTATTTTTCTCTCTTTACTCCTTCCTCTGTCCAGCTGCTGCGCCTGCTCTGAACGTGTCTTGTTCTTTTGAGATACTGGTGCCTGGCCCACACTCTACTTACTGTCCTGATCTGCGGGAAGGCAGCACCTGGGGACAGCAGACAGTAACCCAGGGAACATCAAAGGCTTCCCTCCCAGCCAAGGGCAAGACCGCATCTCTTCCACCTCTGGAATCAAGGCCCCCAGATAGATGTCTCATTACAAAATTCTGCCTTTCAAGCACAAATTCATTTTTGTTAAGCCTCATATTCTTTTAATAGAAATATTTCTGCACTTTGTTCTAGTCCAAAACATTATAAATTATTTTTTAGTGTATCTGTTTATTTTTAAAAGAGCAGAATTTTCCCTTTAAGACAATAATAAGAGAAAAATAAATTCAGCAAACCAGTTGAAACAGATTTTTATGGTTATGGTTTTGTTTTTAAATTTTATATCGTTTAAAAACTTAGCTTTAATTTGTAGCAGCTTATGTTTCCCTTTTTAGGGGACTGATTAAATTTGGAACATCCAGACAGTAGGCTATTAAACCCAACTAAGATAATGCCTATACTTAGCTTAGTGATTTTGAGAAACATCTATGGTTTATGATTATTTTTTAACTCTTTATTGAAATCTATGGCATATTGAGTGAGAAAAAAAGACTACAGAGCTTCATTTAAGGTAATATACTTAATGTGTGTTAAAAAATGCATTCTTATATGGATCTATGCATAGAAAAGTCTGGAAGGATGTATGTCAAATATTAAGTGCTTATACCTGGTGATGTCATCCTGAGTACTTTTTACTTTATTCTTCATAATTTCAGGATTATTTCAAGTTTTTTACAAAGAGCACATCTTACTTTTTTTTTTTTTTAAGATTTTATTTTTTCCTTTTTCTCCCCAAAGCCCCCCAGTACATAGTTGTATATTCTTAGTTGTGGGTCCTTCTAATTGTGGCATGTGGGATACTGCCTCAGCATGGCTGGATAAGCAGTGCCATGTCTGAGCCCAGGATTCGAACTGACGAAACACTGGGTCGCCTGCTGTGGAGCGCGCAAACCTAACCACTCGGCCATGGGGCCGGCCCCCACATCTTACTTTTTGATTAAAAAAAAAAAAAAGTATTGGGGCCAGCCCCATGGCCTAGTGGTTAAGTTTAGCGTACTCTACTTCAGCAGCCCAGGTTTGGTTCCCAGGCACGGACCTACACACTCGGTAATGGCCATGCTGTGGCAGCAACCCACATACAAAATAGAGGAAGATTGGCACAGGTGTTAGCTCAGGGGCAAATCTTTGTCAGGCACAAAGAGGAAGATTGGCAACAGATGTTAGCTCGGGGTGACTCTTCCTCAGCAAAAAAAAAAGTATGTTTATTTTGGTGGTAGGGAAGAGAAAGTGGGAAATTAGCTTTAAGCATTTACGAGAATGGAGAACTTTTTCCAATTAAAGGCTTTCCATGGGGCTAGCCCCGTGGCCGAGTGGTTAAGTTCGCATGCTCCGCAGCAGGCTGCCCGGTGTTTTGTTGGTTCGAATCCTGGGCATGGACATGGCACTGCTCATCAAACCACGCTGAGGCAGTGTCCCACATGCCACAACTAGAAGGACCCACAACGAAGAATATACAACTATGTACCAGAGGGCTTTGGGGAGAAAAAGGAAAAAAATAAAATCGTTAAAAAAAAAAAAAAGGCTTTCCAAAGAAAACAATGATGGAATCTGGAAGTCTGAATACCAGTTTCAAACTACTGTATATTGATTAATCTTTCACTTTTTATTTCATTTGGTTATTCTAGGCCAGCCTTTATGGATGAATACGAGAAGATTGAGGAAGAACTGCAAAAGCAGTATGACATTTATCTAGAGAAATTTCGAAATCTGGCTTATCTGGAACAACAACTTGAAGATCATCATAGGATGGAGCAAGAGAGGTTTGAAGTAAGTCTTAGTCCGTTCTTCTGTACACACCATCCCTTCTGGTGTGTCATTTTGTGCTTGCTGACATCACAGTTTGTAAACATCATTGTGAAAAAAAAAAAATCAGTGAATATTTTTCCCCCTGATCAGTCTGAGGATTACTTATGTAATTCTTTTGTTTTGCTGGTCATGTAGCCTGGACTCCAGGATTGTCAAATCTTTGATGTTAGGTTATCATCAGGGTTTGGTGAATTAGGACACAGACAGGGCCGACCCGTGACCTGTATGGTTGCGTAAGACTCCAAACTTAGAAAAGCCTGTGCTTGCTTTAATGCTCTGCTGTCATCATCTTGAAATTCTTAATAGATTTTAAGTGCATTTTATTTTGTGCTGGGTCCCACAAATTATGTAACTCGTCTTGAGTACCAATCTAAAAATTTACTTGGTCAGTTCACTTAAAGATTTCAAGCCCTGGTAAATGGAATCACCCAAAGTAGCTTATTGGAGACTGATTTATAAAGAGAAATTGCAGTTAATTAATTATTGTGGGACATATATATGATCCAGAACCTGACCAGCTATTTTATAAGTTCCTCTCATCCCAGTGTTTAAGGCCATTTAGGAAAGAGTATTTCAGATCCTAGCGTGAGTTGATAAATATGGAATTCAGAGTAAAGGAAGTTGGACTAAGTTGTTAGCACTTTTGAATTGCCCTTGTCCCCTAGGGATATTTCTACTTAAACCGAGAATAGTCATTTGGAATCTGTGTTCATGGTGAAATTGGTCTACAATCTCCCTTTCTCACACTGTCCTTGACAGCTTTTGGTATAAAGGTTACGCTAGTCTTCTTACAAACCTGGTCGTTTGAATTAGGTGAAGCTATTCTCTTGTCCAGGAGGGCTGGCTACGAGTAACTAATGCATTCGTATGGGCACATTTGTCTTGATGAGGAACCTGTTGCCACCATTGCTAGATGGCAGATGCAGGCTGTGGAGGAATAGGGTACAGGACAGGCATGTTTTGAGGGCAATGAAAAGAGCTTGGAGTTCAGGACATTTTAAACATTGCGTTCCTGGGAAGAACAGTAAAGAGCCAGTGAAAATAAACTTACCATTTTGTACTGTCATCTTGGGCCACTACTGGGTTCAGAGAAAGTACCAAAGAACATGCCTTGGGATGCATGTTGTTCCTTCCTTCAAGAAGTACTTACCCTCTTTTTCTCCTACACTCATACTTACTCTCTGTGCTTCTGATACCTGCTCCCTCAAAATATCTCATACATGAAATGCAGTGCTTTCTTTTTAATGTTTAGAACAACAGCAAAATTTTAAAAACCAATTTCCTCTCCCATTCTCTCATTTGACAATAATCAGGGCCACATTTTGCAACCTAACTGAAGTATTAGTGGTTTTTTTGTCGTCTAGGAATTGACTAGTATTTCCTTCTTTCTTTTCCCATCCTAATCAGTCCCACCGTTTAACATCTTTCAGGGCTGGAATTGTGCAGGGCAGAAAAACGATAAAATTCATGCTTTATTCTTTGAAGAGCAAGAGGCCTATACTGTCCCATAGTTGATGCCTCTGTTGCTGTGTCAACATCCCATGTAGGCACACTTGATGGGCGTTTCGTTGTGTCATTCAGTTTTCTTCAGAGGCAGTGAGGGGCAGTGCGAGGAGCATGAGTTTGGGGGGCCAGTCAGGCCTATTTTCAGCCAGTTGTGTCACTTCTGGGAGCCTCCTTTCCTAGGGCTGCTGGGGTGATTACAGAGAGAAAGGGTGTCAGGTTTCCCCACCGTAACAGTTGCTCTGGCAGTGTTGGTTCTCTTCCCCTTCCTTTGGTTTAGATCTTTTCTGGTTCTGTATCACAGACTTAGCAGTACTTACTCAAATAGGTAAAGAATAATAAAACAGTCCCCAAAAGGATCATCTCTTCTGAATCTTGTTTTTCCTGCTCCATAGGAAGCTGAAAATACTCTCCGTCTGATGCAGAACAAGCTAAAGGAAGAAGAAAAGCGACTGCTCAAGAGTGGAAGTAAGTCTACACTTTTTAAATACATGTCTTTATTCTGGACTAGAATTTTTAGCCTTGAAAAATTTATATATATGTTTCATTTATTTTCAAAAGGCAATTTTCTCACAACTTTCTTATCAGGTACCATTTTAATTCACTTTAGAACTTGAGAGACTGGTTTAAATTATATAGCATTTAAAACACATTTGGTTTTTATGCCAAATAAAGTAGTGTTTTCCTTTGTTTAAATGATGGTTTGAACTATGTATAATATATAATATTATAGAAGAAAGTTCAGTCTTGGAGGTCTGTCAAGTTCCTTACTTAGGACAGACTGATAGAAAGCAAGTACTGTAATGCAGTGCAAGTGAATGGGTCACTTGCTTAAAGATAGTCTCCCCCCCACACACGCCCTTCATATGTTTCCCAGCAACACCCATCATATGTCTCTGTTCAGCAAGGCTATTACATGTAGAGAAACGAGGGTTACCTGCATTTAAGACCATGACTGGTTAGCACACTTCACACACTTTTGAATTAGGTGAAGCTATTCTCTTGTCCAGGAGGGCTGGCTACGAGTAACTAACGCATTCGTATGGGCACATTTGTCTTGATGAGGAACCTGTTGCCACCATTGCTAGATGGCAGATGCAGGCCGTGGAGGAATAGGGTACAGGACAGGCATGTTTTGAGGGCAATGAAAAGAGCTTGGAGTTCAGGAGCTTGGAGCTTCACCACGGTGTCAAGTCAGCCTCGGGAGCAGTAGCAGCACATGATCTCCATGCAGAATTGATGGCTTTGTCTCACAGAGTTACTTCTCTTCTTGCTTATTGCTCTCTTTTTTCGTGATGATGTATTTCATTCTCTCATGATTGAGGGTGGTATACCTGGGACATCAGGCATGAGCTCTCTCTGTCTTTTCTCTTCATATCTCTTTCCTTTTGTACTTCTTCTCTGCCTCTCTCTCCTGAATCTCAGGACATTCTGGAAGGAGAATAGGGACTGCTGGAAAATCCTTTAGGGGCAAGTTTAGGGAATTCCAAGAACCTCTCTAGCCAAAGCAGCCCCTCACCTTTATGGTTCCAGGTCAGCCAGGAGCGCCCGAAGCAGACCTAAGTGATAAGCCTGCATGGAGTTTATCCCTTCCCGAGCGGCCTGGCACAGGTAAGAGCCCTGGTTGGTTGGCTGCATCCCACTCTGCTCCCAGGCCAGCACATTAAGACCTTTCTCACTGATCCTGCTTTATTCTTTTGAACTCAGACTTTAATTTTGTGATCTGTAGGTTTGGGATCTCTTGAAGGACAGGAGTCTTATGAGCATATATGATTTAGTTTTTTTGGAAAAATAATTTGCAATTTAAAACAACTTAATGAAGGATAACACTTAATTAGCTTGGGGTGGGCAAAGAATTTAGGAAAATATTTATGAAGGACCATTCTCAGTTCTATTTATCCTAAGCTTCTTGAGATGCCCTCTCTTTCTTTGCTTTTCTGCATATGTGGGAATATCGCCCAGAGTATTGGGATCAGGAAGGACATGTATAAAGGAAGACTTTCTGAGTTTTTTTCCATCTATGAAAGACTCCTCCGAACAGAACAATTTAATAGTATACAGACATGAATCGGGGGCAAGAATTAGCAAAATCCAAGAGCAGGAAGGGATTCAGGCCCTTCTGCAGGCAGTTGATTCAACCCAGCAAATCATTATTGAGTATCTGTTCTGGGTTCTAAGGATACATCAGTGGACAAAAGACGGAGATCTTTTCCTTAACTGATCTTAGATGCTAGTGACGTGCTAGCATGCTAGGAAACAAACAGTAAGCAAGCTATTTGTGGAAGGTGAAAGTGCCATCGAGGAAAACAGAGGGGGTAGGGAGAGGGTGTGACAGAATTGCGGTTTTAAATAGGGGTCAGGACAGACCTCGTTGAGGAGACGCTATTTAAACAGACTAAATTAATAGAGCTGGGGAGAAAGGAGATACTGGATGAGGAAAGTCCCAGAAAGGCTGGGAGCCAGAGCCCAGGTAAGGGGATGAGTTTCAATGAGTGAGGAAATGTATGAACACAACAGGACTCGAATTCAGGCACGTTAGATAAGCTGGAAGATGGGTCACATGCTTGAAGAGTTCACATCTGATGGATACTATCTTCTCTGTTAAGCAGGAGGTGAAATCATCTTGAATTTGGTTTTGGAGGTTTGGAGTATGGGACTTGGGGAAGAGGAAGTTTGAGTGATTAGAAATGGGAGAATGCCATAGGGGCCCCAGAGATTAAAAAGGCAAAGTACTTTGTTCAGATATCCTGTGATAAAAGTCAAGGGCTGCTCTTCAGCTTCCCACCATCCTTTTAAATCTCATTGCTGGTGGTAAATTTATGACCGTATCATCTGTAGGATTGAGCACTATAGCATTAGGAACTTAAAGAGTCCTCTAAGTTTATAAAATGACCCAGCGATTTCTAGGAAGCACTTGAGTAACCTTGCTATGATTCCATTTTTATGGTGTAGTGGAGAGCAGATGTTCATGCATTCAACATGTATTTACTGCATGACACGCAGTGCACAGTGATGGATGAGCACACAGGAAGCTCCACAGGGAGTCTAGAACTGTGCCATCCAGTGCCTAGCCATGAGCCACATGTGGCTCTTGAATGCTTGAAATGCGGCTAGTCCAAATTGAGATGTGCTGTTTGTAGAGAATATACACCAGATTTTGAAGACTTAGCATGAAAGAAAAGTAAAAATACCCTAATAATTTAGTACATTGGTTACTTATTGAAATGACATTTTAGATATATGGGGTTAAATAAAACACCATTAAAATTAATTCATCTGTTTCTTTTTACTTTAATGTAGTTACTGGAAAATTTAAAATTACATCTGTGGCTGGCGTTATATTTCTGTTGGACAGCACTGATCTAAAAGGGGAAACTTACAAAGAAACTGCGTGTAGTCTAAGTGGGTATGAAGTGGTATCTCAGAGTGGTTTTGATTTGAATTCCTCTGACAGCTAATGAAGTGGAGCATCTTCTCATGTGCTTATTGGCTGTTTATATTTCTTCTTTGGAGAGATGTCTATTCAAGTCCTTTGCACATTTTTAAATTGGGTTATTTATCTTTTCATATTGAGTTGTCAGAGTTCTTTATATATTCTGGATACTAGACCCTTATGTGATTTGTGATTTGCAATTATTTTCTCTCATTCTCTAAGCTGTCTTTTCACTTTCTTGATGATGTCCTTTGCTGTACAAAGTTTTAATGAAGTCTAATTTATCAATTTTTTCCTGTTATTGGTTATGCTTTTAGTGTCATATCTAAGAAACCACTGTCTAATTCAGGGTCACCAAGATTTATCCTGATTTTTTTTTCTAGGAGTTTTATAATTTTAACTCTTACATTTAGGTCTCTGATCCATTTTTAGTTAATTTCTGTCTAGGTATGAGGTAGCGGGTCCAGCCTCATTCTTTTGCATGTGGCTATCCAGTTGTCCCGGCACCATTTGTTGGAAGGACTATTCTTTCCTTGCAGAATCCTTCCTGGCACCCTTGTTACTCTATTTAATTTTAACATGTCACTGACAACTCGGTGATTCCAGTGTCAGCATGTGTCGACTCGGGTTTACCTGATCAGTCCCCAGCCTATTGCTTTGAGTTATCAGAAGAACTTGTGTTGAGCCTGAGGTACCTGTATTGATGTTGTTTTAAAATTCATGATATCATTTCATTTATATTGCATGAGATAAGGATTTAATGTCATGATTCCCTGGATGAAGTAAGGAGTGAACCAAGCTGAATAATGATTTCACTTCATAGTCATAATTTGTATTCATATTTAGTCATATTCTCTGTAAATGCTTTTGCAAGGTGATAGGTTTCAGATTGATTGTGTTGAAGTCCTTGCAGGATGCTAATACTGACACTTTCCTCAGCTCCTGGGTTTGCCCCTCCATGCTGTAGAGCACAGCTGTTCTCTCCATGGCTGAAGAAAGCAGAACACTTTCCCTCAGTGCCCAGCCAGATGCAGCTGCCATTTCATTACCCTCTGATAGCAGGGGCTAAGCAAAGCCTTTTGTAGATGAACAATTACTCTACTTCCAAACTGACTCATGAGTCAGTGGTCAGAACAGCATCTGCAAGCTCCTCTAATTCCATCCTTCCAAATCCTGTGTTGCTTCCTGGGCGAGGAGAAATCAGGGGCTAGGTGGTGAAAGCTTTTTCTCCCCACTGTGGAAATTCTCCTTCTGTAGGTTTCCATTGGGAAATGTTCAACCTGCATAAGACTCCAAAAGAGTATTTAAGAAATTAATGTACAAGGCCATTGCATTGAGAATGACCTTTCTTTATAATGGGATTTTCTCCAGTAAAGAATATCACGAGGACCAATTTTTGTTGCCGGTCACTAGGTGGCATCTTTCCCAGGCCAGCAATGCCGTTCATGCCTGGTCTCCTTCCTGCCTCCAGTCTTGTTTTGGTGCAGTCACTGACCTTTTTCAGTGGGCTCCGCTTCGTCTTTGTTATCCTCAGGGAGCTCGAGTTCTGGTCACATAACCTGAGACTGAACAGAGGATGGTTTTTTCCCTCAACTAACCAAGAACTTCCAGCTACCTTGGCAGCTGGCCATTCAGTTATTTAGTTTCACATACTGGAATAGTGTTTCTATCTAATATATCCGACCCACTTTTTTCTTGCTTTGGAAAACTGTTTAAAAAAAACTGGGGTCCAGCCCCATGACCTAGTGGTTGAGTTTGAGGTGCTCCACTTTGGCGGCCAAGGTTCAGTTCCTGGGTGTGGACCTATACCACTTGGCGGTAGCCATGCTGTGGCGGCAACCCACATACAAAATAGAGGACGTTAGCTCAGCATGAATCTTCCTCAAGCAATAAAAGGAACATTGGCATCAGGTGTTAGCTCAGGGTAAATCTTCCTCAGCCAAAAAAAATCTCACCCTATTGTTGTGTGCATTAGCTCCTCACTAAGTATATACCGGCAAATCCTGAGTCTCATAAAATCTAATGCATCAAAAGAAAGGCTGAGAAGTGCAGATGACTTTTGCACAAGAGCCTTACTGGACAGAGGCTGTTTTAGAGGTAATGATGGAGCTGCCCTTTTGTTTTGCCTGCTTGTGTTCCTGCCAGGTAACGATGACTCGGACATTGACATCCATGAGGATGATGAATCTGACAGTGAATTGGAAGAGAGACGGCTGTCCAAGCCACGGACAGCCATGGAGGTGCTCATGCAAGGTACCATGGCTTCTTTTGCTTGCCTTCCTCCCTGTGCCCTGTCACAGAACACCATGGCCAGGATTGGGTCAGGGCCGCTTGGTATTAAGGCCCATAAGCACACTGTGAGTGGCCCCTGCTGCAGGGTTTATCCTGCCTTGTTGTTTGTCAGGATATGACTCTTAAACTGCTCAGTGGTCATCTTTGCCGCTAATACTCCTACCTGTGGTCCCAAGAATGGCCCGTTCTTCCTTGTGACTTGGTATTTCTCACAGAGGCCACAGGAACACACTGCTTTTACCACTGAACTGTATTCTGTCCTTTTTGGGTCCAAACTGCTCTCAGTGCAGTTATATCCCTTATAGTCAGAATTATGCGCAAAGCAGGGACTTACACGAGCATCTTTGCCTTTTTAAAAAATGTTCTAATTTCTACTTTATAAATGTGGAGCAAATGTGGGTGCTCCCCTGGGGTCTTCCTCATGTCCCACTCTCCACCCTAGAGGGTTCATGGCCAGTGGCCTGGGAGTGTGTCCTTCTAAATTGCCTTTACACATACATGCACACACAGTCAAACATAGCCGCAAAGATTACCTGAAATGTTTTTTAACTTGAACAGGACCAGACTCTGTGTAAGGTTCTTCAACTGCCTATTTTTTTAAATTAAATGTATTGGAACTCTTCCCTTGTCAGTAAAATAAAAATCTGCTTCATTCTTTTTGACAGCTGCGTAGTATTCCCTAGTATGGCTGGACCCATAATTTACTTGGGCATTCCTATATTGATAGATAATTTATTTCCACTCTTTTCCTTGTGTATACATCTTTCTGCTTATCTGCTAGTGTTTCTTTAGGTTGCATCATTAAAAGTGGAATTCTTAGGTCAAAAGTTATATGAATTTTAATTTTGATAGCTACTACTAAATTGTCCTATATTTGCCTTTAAAAGCATTTCTTATCTACCACCTGTTAATTTTTGTAGCACAATTACATGTTTAGCACATAATACATTTAAGTGGTAAATCATCTTCATCATTTTATATCAACTTCTGTTGTTAGCTGTTTTCTCTTACTCTAGGCTCAGCTGTCTTTATTACATTTCGCTTTTTTCATGGGATAACTAGGGGCTCTGATTTCCTTTTTTGTTTTGTTTTCTTTTTTTTCACTTTTTATTAAGATGATAGTTTACACCTTGTGAAATTTCAGTTGTACATTATTGTTTGTTAGTCATTCCTTTTTTCTTTTCTTTTTTTCTTTTTCTTTTTTTTTTTAAAGATTTTATTTTTTTCCTTTTTCTCCCCAAAGCCCCCCAGTACATAGTTGTATATTCTTCGTTGTGGGTCCTTCTAGTTGTGGCATGTGGGACGCTGCTTCAGCCTAGTTTGATGAGCAGTGCCATGTCCGCGCCCAGGATTCAAACCAACGAAACACTGGGCCGCCTGCAGTAGAGCGCGCAAACTTAACCACTCAGCCACGGGGCCAGACCCCCTTTTTTCTTTTATTTTTAAACATCTTCATGACATAAATAGAGGTTAGAGGTTATGACTCCCCTTCTACAGATGGGAGCCAAGTCTCTAAAAAGGTATGTGATTGGCTCAGTAGAACCTAGTGAAGGCACTGGGCTCCTAAATTCTACTGCTGGCCACTCAGCTTGTAGAAGTACAATCGCAGGGTCCGTTTCCAAAAACCAAATAAGTTGTTCAAGCAACACAAGATTTGCATTTTATCTGACCAAGTTTCCGTAAACAGTTCTTGGTGGTCATATCCAGGCTTTTCCTGAATGAGCTCCTCTCTGAGCTGCCCTCGCTGCTGTTCTCCCAAGGCCTGGACCTGGGGTCATGGGTGATCTTCCTCCCCCTCGGGAGCTCTCTGCCTTCAGCTGGCGAATGACGGCTCCTGAGTTTTCGCAGAAGTCACATCTAGACCACATTGACTTCCAGAGGAGGAGTGGAGGATTGCTTAGGTGTTTTGAAAGATGAACTAATTGTGATACTTAAACTTTTCCTTTCTGAAGCTCAGACATAGGTCCGAGTACAAGTGATATTGGTCCATAAAGGGAGAACTTCTTTTCCAACAGATAGCACACACCTGTTCCACTTCATGTAAACTAACAGTGGGATTCAGTGATTTTCCCTAAAACATTTATAGGATGCATATTTATTTTTATGATTTATGATTTGTGCTTACATTTTATTCCCCTTTGCCTTTTTTGAAAGTGAAAATGCAGAAAATCCATTACCATTTGTTGACAGTTCTAATTAGTTGCATGCTACTTAAGTAAATTTTTCAGTGTGATTCTTCTTTCTCCCAATTTTCTAAAGTAAAACAAATCTTGAATGCCATTTCTTGCCTTATTTTGCAAGGTTTTCATAATTTCTTCATGCTTTTGTTCTCCTCAGGAAGACCCAGCAAACGCATCGTGGGCACAATGCAAGGTGGAGACTCTGATGACGATGTGAGTCCTGGCCAGCTCCCCTTAGCAGTTCTGTTCTTTCCGGTCTTGGGCTGGCCTCATAGACTAGCTTAGCAGAGGAGCTGGCACATCCAACCAGCTTAGCGTGAGGTGCTGCTTCTCAGTCCAGCCCGTTGCAGGATTTGTGGCAGTTGAGCCTCCCAAGGAGCTGGACTCTCTTCCTTGCTTGTTGACCGCTCATTTCTTTTCTTTTCAAATGAATGTGCTTGCCCTGCTTTTTGTTTTCTTTCTCACTATTCTTTCCATTCTCGCTTTCCAAAGATGGAAGCAGCACCAGCTCTCTTAGGTAAATGCAAGACTTCCAGCTCCAAGAAGCAGGTTGGTTTTCTTTTTTACCTCATCCATTTGTGTGTGTGTGTGTGAGCCCACTCAGGGCCAGCGCAGAGCCTTCCCCATGAGTGATGCCTGTGTATCCTAGGCAAGAAGCCACTCAAAATGGGTCCCACAGTCAATGGTGAAATTACACAAAAGTCCCTATGCTAAGTAGGAGAGGCGAGCGCTGAGCCAAGAGACAAGAAAGGTCATGGTTAGAGGAGTCATCAGGCCCTTGAACTGTAACCTAGAAAGAAAGGTATGCTACTGAGGCCCAGGGGTCAAGACCAGCCCTTTCTTCTGCTCCATTCTGGGGAGGGAGCATGAAAAGGAGGCTCTCTTGAGACCAGGGCCTCAGAGAAGCTGGCAGGAGGCTGTGACATCAGGCTGCTGATGCCTTGAGCATTATTGAGTTGATAACTGACTAGGAAATGAACCAGAATGGGGAAACCCGGGGTCCTTGCTGGGGCCCAGCTGTTGGGGCTGTACTGTCCATCACCATGATCCTTCTTTGTTGCAGTCTCTGGCAGTGCTGTGAGGCCCAAGAGGCAAAGGGTGACTAGACTGACATGGATCACAGGCCTCCCCATCCAGTGGAATGCCACTGTGTCTAGAGTGTGGCACTAGTGACTGCACAGAAACAGAAGCATGGGCCTTATGTTCTTATACAAAAGATCCATTTATTTAGTACCAACAGTGTATACTGTTACAGAAATTCACAGGAGGGGGAGGTCACTCAGGTTTGCTGAGCAAGATGCACATAGAAAATAGAGCCTTAAATTTATAGAAGACAGTCTTTAGATAAGCAGAGAAACCACCTCAAAAAAATTTTAACAAGGTAGGAGATGGATGGTTAAACCACTTCTCTCTATCCATCTTACCCATCCAAGACAGAAATAGGGAAAGTCTGGCATGGGAGCTGGTGATGCCTGGAGAGCACTGGCTGGCCTCTTTCCTTATCATTTGCTTGATCATTGTTTAGCTTTCTACTTCTAAGAATGAATGCGTTAGTTGTAGCTTAAATCTGTTCTGTGCCTGTTGTTGTCACTTGTTTATTTCAGGGAGGCTGTTTCCACACATCCCCCTCGGCCTAGGGGTTTGTCCTTCATGTGTTCACCCAGTCACTCAACAGATATTTATTGAATGCCTGTTATGTGCCAAGTGCTGTTATGGATTCTGGGGAATATAGCAGTGAAAAGAAATAAGGCCCCCTGCCTTTGTGGAGTTTACATTCCAACAGTAATCAAGCAGATACATCGGGGTCATAGTGGTAGGAAGGAAAATAAAGCAGGTTCAGGAGACAAAGTGACAGGCATGATGGGGGGAGATTGATGTCTCTTAATTGGTCAGGGAAAGTCTTTCTGATAAGGTGGCATTTGAGCAGAGGCCTGAATGGAAGGAGGGACATGGTGCTGGGAAGGGGTATCTTGAGTCCCAGGGAATGTAGTTTCTGCATTCAAGGACCAGAGGGGGTGATATGACTAGGATAGAGTGAACTGGGGGCAAAAGTGATAGGAAAGGCAGCAGGGGCCATGCAGAGCTTTGCAGGATGTGATGAAGACTCAGCATTGTCTCTGAGTATAGTGGGAAGGCGCTGGAGAATCGCAAGGCCAGGAGTGCCAAGAGCTGACTCACATCTACGAGAACCCAGTTGGGAGGCATTTGCAATAGTCTAGTTCCGAGGTGTCAGTGGCCCAGCCGAAGGGGATAGGAGTGGAGGAGTTGAGAAATGGTCAGATTCTGGATATATTTCTAAGGTGAGAACCTTTGGGTTTTGTTAATTGGACATGAGATATTAAAGAGAAGTGAAGGATGCCTTGGTTATGGCATACTCGGGTGAAAGCAGAGAACTTTCATTCCCCGAGATGAAGCAGACTTGAGGGAGGGATTTGGAGAGCAGATCAAGACTTTGGTTTTGGACCTTCTAGGTGTGAGCCATCTGATAGGCATCCATATGCCAGTGTTGAGTAGCCAGTTGAAATTCAAGTCTGGAGTTCACGGGTCAGGTCTGGGCTAGAGATTGAATTGAGCCCCGAGCCAACCCCACATTGCAGGGAGATGAAGAGGGTCAGCAAATGAGACTGAGAAGATGCCACAGTGAGGTAGGGTGAGCACCCAGAGAGAAGGGTGCCCTGGAGGACAGAGAGAGTGCATTCCAAGGAAGAAGGAGTGATTCTGTGTCGGGTGCAGCCTCTAGGTCAAACCAGCATTACCCATTGGATTTGAATCCATCAGATGTTTCAGTCTTGACAAGAGCAGTTTGGGGGCATTGGTGGGGTGAGAGCCTGACTAGAGTGTGCCTAAGAGGCAATGAGAGGGGGAACAAATAGGGACAGTGAGCTCAAAACTCATTTTTTTTCTTGCTGTGAAGTGACTAGAGAAACAGGACAGAGTAGCTGAAGAGGAAGGTGGGATTAAGTTTTGGGATTTTTTTGTTTTGTTTTTTTAAGAAGGAAATAGCAGCATGTGTATATGCTGGTGGGAATGATCTAGAGTGACCAACCATCCTAGTTTACCTGGGATGCAGGACTTGCTTTTTTTTTACCTGGCTGAGTTGGTCACCCTAGATCTAGGTGAAGAAGGAGAGAGTGTTTCTTTTATTTTGTTCCTTGCTCCCATTTCCGGTGTCGATTTCCATCCCCAATCTGACCAAAGCCAAAATAAGCCTACCTTCCCTCTCTCCAAGTCCCCACCCTCCTTACTATCCACTGGGGGGTCTCTGGCCCCTAGGAGCAAAGCAGCCTCCAGTGAGCCTTGCTCAGTGCAGATCCAGTGGTGTTTTTGAGGCATCAGTGGGAAAGCCAATCCCTGCAGTGCCAGCCTTGGATTGCACAGTGGTATTTGAAGGTTACTGGTTAGATGATATATTTACGTCTGTATTTCAGCCAGCAATATCTAGACATTGGTCTCATCTTATGCCCCCACAGCCTGACTGCTTGCTTCTCTGCCATGCTCTTCCTTCACATGAGGGTGTTGCTGGTTTTTCTTAGTGCTGTCAAGTCAATTCTGACTCCTAGTGACCCTGTGTACAGGAGAGCTGAACCCTCCCTGCCCTGTCTTTTTGCGCCATTCTCTCACCTTCCAGCGCTATATCAGACAATGCTCTGCTGCTGTTCACAGGGTTTTCATGGCCAAGTTCTTTGAAAGTGGGTGGCCAGGTCCTTCTTCCTAGTCTGTCTTAGTTTGGAAGTTCCACTGAAACCTGTCCACCTTGGGTGACCCTGCTGGTATTTGAAATACCAGTGGCATACCTTTCAGCAACACACAGCTGCCCCAGGGTGACAACTGACAGACAGGTGTTGTGGTTCTCTGACTGGGAAATGAATTCAGGCCGTGGCGGTGAGAGCACCAAATCTTAACCACT
This sequence comes from Equus quagga, assembly GCF_021613505.1. NCBI lineage: Eukaryota > Metazoa > Chordata > Mammalia > Perissodactyla > Equidae > Equus > Equus quagga. The sequence goes on from NC_060273.1 coordinate 3,184,922, forward strand.
AGACCACTAGGGCTGGCTTGCTAGTTATTGAGCTACTAGTAAAAAGTGAAGTAGGGTCTTTGCTGACAAGATGTCAGTAATAGGATGGGACCCTTACTTCTGTTTACTGTCTTTTTCCTATAGGAAGACTCAGAGGACAGTGAAATTGACATGGAAGATGATGAAGAAGATGATGATGATTTGGAAGATGAGAGCATTGCTCTCTCACCAGCGAAGCCCAGTCGAAGGGTTCGGAAACCTGAGCCCCTGGATGAGAGTGACAATGACTTCTGACCTTCTTGCTGAGGGACCCAGGCAGATTAAAACCCTCAGATTTGTAGGTAAATGGGAAATTAGAAGGTTAGGAAGGAAACATATGTTCTCTTCACTAAGCCAGCTGGACTCATTGTTAATGAAGCAATACCTATTTCTGCTTTAGCCTCCTATGTGTTACTCCACAAAGCTTAAACAAGAACTGAAGCAGATCTCAAAGATGACGTTTTTTTTTTTGGCCTCATTTACCTCCTAAAACTTGAGAAATGCATATTAGTGATTCACATCCGCAGGACAGAAACTCAAGGAGAAGTAAGGGGAAGCACTGTACAGGTCTTGGCTGTTGTTGTCACACATTTCCTCTAAGAGTCAGTGGGCCAGACTGAGCACAAGCACTCATTTTAGGAATCAGAGGGAAGTGTCAGACTATTAAACACTTACACAGTTGAGAACATTTACTGTACACCAGCTTTTAATGGTAGCCCTTATTTCATTTTAAAGTTGTCTTTCTTCTGCATGGTCACAATACCAAGCTTTAAATATATTTTACTAAAATTTTCTGAATGAAAGTTGGCTAAGTTAGAGGAAAACCAGCTTTCCTTGAATGTTAGGCAACAGAGAGAGGCTCCAGATTATAAACATTCCATTTTCTCTCAGGAGGCTGACATTCCTCCTTAGGAAAGCAAATTAAGGAAGAAGTTTGAGTGCATATTCGTGTTTCTGACTTAAAAAAATAAACTAGAATTGTATTAGGTAGAGAAGCACTAGAAGAATTTCCCTGTTGTGAAATGAGAAGTGACACGTGGAGTTGTTTTGTTTTGTTAATATGGAAAGCACAGAACAGTTTTCATTTATTTTTCATTATATAGTCAGAAGACTTCTGAAGTTACTTCTTTCTTAATAAATGTATTTAATACCATATTTTTATATTATTAAATAAGCTTTACTGGGAAATGTAATTATTTTGTTTATTTGCACCTATAACATATAAATACTATTCAAGAAAAGTTCACAGGTTAATGTGGTACATGTAAATTCTAGAAGACTGTGTGACAATTATTTCTATCTTTGCGTTTTTCTCTGTCTTTTCCTAAATTTGATGTATGAGATTACTCTTTTTTTTAAACATTCAGCATTCAGTTAATTCACCAGTAATTTGAGATGTGCCATCTTCAAAACAATAAGCTGAAAAGGAGATAGGTGTGTCGGGAGCCATGCTAACCACCTCAGATGCCATGGCTTCTCAGGAGCAAAAGAGTGACTGCATCTTCTTGGATGTTATAGCTTTGGTTTACCTGAGTCTGACCTGACTTATGTTTTGAAAAAACAAAAACTATATTTCTGTTTTCCGTATGTGATGCTTTCTTCTGATGGACATTAACATGGGAGTCCGACTCAAACTCAGATAACACACCCAGAGAAGGAGGCAACAGCTGCAGTGGGCATTTCATTGTTTCACCTGCTTCTTGGTCATCCTTCATCCCTTGGTTAACTGAGTTTATGCAGAGTCTCACCATGATATGGCACTTCCTGACTTGAGTAGCTTCTCTCAATGAAGAGGTTCCAAGTACTTGATCATAGTTATTAATGTACTTCTTTCTCTGTATCAGATCCAGGAGTCAGATATGTGCAAGGGCCTTATGACCTGGTGTCATTTGGTTTTGCCATGCAGCAGAGCAGACTCAGGCCCCAAAGAAGATTATGTGATTAGGTCAATGAAAAACTACCATTTAGATCTCTGGCGACAGTTTTTTTTCCTGTGTAATTAAAGGACCTCTTAAAATGCTTTAAAATGTGTGTGTTGACAGCAAATATAAAGATATTTTTTAAGTCCTCAATTTTTATTGGTGGTAGCCATCAAGAACAAAGTCCAAAGAACTGTTCCCGTTTTAGTTGGGACAGAAAGAAGAAATGCAAGATATCTTTCAGTAGCATTTTAAATTATATCAGGGTCAAACGTCTAAAAGGAAGGTATGTCCCTTTAGTTACCAACATACTCCATAAATATCACAGCTATTAGATTGGCCCAGAGGACTCTTGAGTGCTAACATTCCAGGACTGGTTGAATTAGAAGAGAACTAAAAGGTTCTTCCTCCTACCCAGAACAGAAGGCCTCTCATTCAGGATGTGACTGGATCAGGAAGGCAAAGGGCTCAAGAAGGGATGTCATTAGGGAAAAATGGAACTGATGGAATAACCAATGTGTCTATGAGAAATAGTATTCAGATGTTACACTTCTGTTGGACAGTTTGGAAAGAATTAAGCAATAGTGACACAGAAAAGTAAATTTTTTAAATGATGCAACTGTTAATTCTAGAAAGAACAGTAGATTATATAGGAAGAAAATGGCTCAGCAGCGATTAGTACTCATAAAGTCATAAGATAAACACTAAATAATGATTTAACCAAAAATCATGCTATAACTATATTGAAAGGATGAAGAAACAAAAAGTGGGGACATAAGGCGATGTACATACAAGTGCCATTTCCCATAATAGGAAAGTCAATAGATAATCTCTAAAATGATAAAGCAAGAAATAGTGTATGTAGGATATTTAGTTTAGGGGATAGGGGTATTCAGGAAGGGGAGGAACAGGACAGGAAACTGCTGTTTTCCATTTTAAGCCTAGTAATACTCTGGCTTTTTAAACTATGTGTATTACTATGTATGTTGCTTTGATGAAAATGAGTTTTTAAAAAGATAAATATTCAGACAGGAAAGGGGTAAGAGCTGGAGATTCAGATTTGAGAATCATTTATGTAGAAGATTCCTGAGGGGAGACCATGTGGGATGAGAAGAGAGCTAAGGGTGGAAACCTGAGAAACACTTGTGTCTAAAGGGAAACGTCCACAAGGAACCAGAAAGAAAGATGGAAAGTGTTTTCTAAAGTGACTATATTTTATTTTAATAGTTAGGAAAAACTGTTTAATTTTTCAAAGAGTGTTGAAGAAGAGTAGTAACAAGAAGGTAGGATTGGAAGATCGTAATGTTATGGAAGCCAAGGCAGGGGAGAATTCCCAAAGACGGGGGAGGTGAACAAGTGCTAGATCCTTGGTATGAGTGAGCTTGAGTCACAGCAGCCATTGAAGTTGGCAGTTAGGAAATTTCCGGTGACCTTAGCCAGGAGAAGTCAGATAGAAGATGACAGGTTGAAGAGAGGTTGGAATTTTGAACCAACACACTATGGATGACTGTTCAGAAAGGTGGGATGGTCACAAGTGAAAAGAGAGGGCAGAGCCAGGGGAGAAAAGCAGGGTCAAAGAACATTTTGGAGGGGCAGAGGGCTATTTTTTGTGGGGTTTTTTGGTGGAGGGAGTTTGAGAGGAAAACTTGAACGTGATTTTTTGGCTGAAGGGAACTAGCTCGTGGAATGCGAAGGGTTGAGTCTACTAGGAAAGAGAGAGAGTGTGTGTAATTGATGAAGCAAAGTCTGCATTAGGAGCCATTCTGCTTAAATTTGTACTGTATATTGAAAAGATACACAACAGATAACCACTTGGGTTGATGCTCCTATTTGGAGTCAGAAGCCAAAGGTTGATTTTACCATCTTTTACACCTGGATTTCTATAGTATCTATTGTAGGTAAGACCCAAAACAGTTTTTTGACTTGGACATCAGGTGGAGTACCCAGAATACTGAGCTAATACCTCGGAAGTTGGGCCAGAGTAACCTTAGACTGAAGGATGGCCAATCCTGGCTAACAAAGCTTAAAAGCAAGTTTTGAAAGGATCTAACTGTTTCTTAGTAATTGTGTCCCGGAATAAAGCTCAAGAATATTTTAAGGAATATAAAAATACACCCAATAAGTCAACATTTCTAATGTCTGGTGTCCAATCAAAAATTACCAGGCATAATGAGAAATCAAGAAATAGACTAAGAAATAACAGGTGATAGAATTAGTAGTAAAGGACATTCAAACAGTTATAACTATATTTCATATATTCAGATGGTAGAAGAAAGCTTGAGCATATTAAGGAGAGATATCGAAGATATAAAGTCTCAAAACCTCTAGAGATTAAAAAAATGGGATGAAAACTATGCAAACTGGGATTAAGGGCAGATTAGACACTGCAGAAGAAAACAATAGTGACCCTAAAGACACAGCAATAGAAACTGTCCAGAATGAAAAACAAAAAAGCCACTGTGTTGGTCATCAGTTTATTGCCTCAGCTCCAAATTCACCTTGTGGCCTCCTCAGTGATAATGGAGCTATTCCTTGCAAATCTCTCTCCTTTGCCAGCCAGCAGGATGATAAGCCTTGTCCATAGAGTGCAGAGAGACTTTGCAGGAGGAAGGGGCTTTCCTTCCAGTTCTAGTGTGGCTTGCTTGCCCAGTCCCTGGAGGCTCCAGCACACTTTTCTTTTTCCACTGCTTTGGTCCCTGAGGTGTCTCCAGTGCCCAGTTCCTGCAGGGCACAACTTTCTCCAGCATTTGACTACTGCAACTCTTGTTCTGTTGAGTTCTCAGCTCAGCCAGAAACAGTGCAGATCAGAAAACAGTATAGCAACATCTTGAAAGTACTGAAAGAAAAAACTGTCAATCTAGAATTCTATACCCAGCAAAATACCTTTCAAAACAACAGTAATCCAATAAATATTACATAAGACCTATGTTCAAGTGTCCCTAATTTCCAAATAATGTTCTTTATAGCTGATTTTTTCCCCTCCAGTCTAGGATCCTACCAAAGATCTTGCATTAAGTTCTTATGTCTCTTTAATATCCTTCAATTTAAAACAGTCCCCAGCCTTTTGTATTTTTCATGACATTGACATTTTTGAAGAGGTCAGGCTAGTTTTTTTGCAGAATGCCTCTCAGTTTGGATTTTGTCTGATTATTCCTTCACTATTAGATTCAGGTAAACATTTTTGGCAAGAATACTACATCAGTGATGTGTCCTTCTCAGGGCATCACAGCAGGGGGACATGATGTCCATTTGTCTTATTATTGGTGATGTTAAGTTTAATCACTTTAAGGCAGCATTTGCAAAATTTCTCCATCTTTAAGGTACCTTTTTCCCTTTGTAAATACCTTTTGTTGGGTGATACTTTGAGACTGTGTGGCTGTCTTCTTCCTCAATAGACTTTCATCTATGGCATTAGTATCCATTGATGATTCTTGCCTGAATACTCATTTTTAAAGAAACCTTTGGAACAACAGTGCTTCCTGTTCAAATTTAAAAATAATTATAATCTTCATAATCATTTTCCTTGGTTATTTAGTTGATGAGAGCCATTTGGGGTCTTTTTCCTTTCAACAGACATCCGAGGGAATTTATGCCACAGGAAGCTCAGCTTACTTGCCTTCATAGGGAAGCTATAGCCACAGTACTGGTTTTGGAAGTCCAATGTAGAGTAACATTATTAAGCCATCAGTATTTAACATGCTATTGATAACCAGTGTGCCAGGCTCCAAATAACATGCCAGACGTAATCCATGCCTTTGAGAGATTTTGTAATGGATGAAAAATGGAAAAAACCTTGGAGAACGTTTTTTTTCTGTCTCTGTCTCCAGAATCCCATAATTAAAGCCTTCATTTCTCTTCAAAAAAATTCCCATAATTTTTCCATGTGTCTCTAAGGATCATACTCCTAAAACCTTCTTTTCTTCGCAAGAAAAGAAAAAATGATCTCCTCTGTCACCAATGCCAAATTGAAAGTCTTAATGGGCTTGAAGATGGCAACTCATTTCAGAGTGAGGGGGACGATTTAAACCAGGGCAGTAATAATAAGAAAAGTTAGGGGTACATGATGACCTCAGGGTATAAATAAGCTCAGACCAACTTCTTACCTGCTGAGCTTTGAGGCCTACATCTGTGAGTCCCTTGGTGGAAGACTTTTCCCTCTCCTCTCTGTGCCATAGCAGTGTGCATATTGCCCCCACCAGGACTGACTGGACCAGGAGAGGTGCTTGTGACCTCCTTTGGCAGCACCTTTCCTGCCTCCTTGCAGGAGACCAGCTCTCATGTGACTCAGCATCATTCCCAGACCACAGGAAGGCACCCTGGAAAATGTTCTTTTTGTTCGAAAGCTTCCAGCTGCATCTGTCTGTCCTCCTGCCTGGCCTATGAGGAACTTGTTTTGCTCACATTTCAACAGTGCATGAGGGAGCATTTGTCTTGATAGCCTCTGAGATCATCCTGGCACCAGATTCCCCAATGTGATTTCCCTGGAGACTAGAAGAGAAGGATTAGGACAGGGCTTGAGAAATTGAAGGGCTAAAGGCCTGCAGATTCTCTTTAGTAAAGAGCATATGGTCACTACATAAAATGCATAACTCCACGTGAAACCTTTGTACTTCCAGGATCCCTCCCATGGACAAGGCTCAGAATGGCTCCCTCTTATACCAACTTCCCCTGAAGAGCTGCTGAGAGACTCCTTGGGAGTCAGGTGGCTCCAAGAAACGGGTGGAAAGTAGGGCCTGACCTGGGAGCAGTTCTAAGGTTGAACGAGAATAGCAGGGAAGAGCAGATGCTGCTGAGGCCCACTCACTTGATGTGCTGGAGGCCGTGGTTTCCAGACAGTGCAGTGGCAACGCATATCGCCCCATCCATCCCCAAGGAGTTTTCTTGAAGACTAAGCAGAGGAAAGATAGAGATACCACAGTGAGCCATTCAGAAAAGAAGAACATGCCCCAGGAAGCAGCATTGCATTATCTTGGGGGGCAGTTCTGGGGCTGATTTGTCCACAGGCGCAATAGCAACAGCGAAGTGGCATTTAACTCTGAGACCTGTGTCTACAAGTAGCCAGGTTGTCCCACCCAAGTGCCATGAAGGATGTAAGAGCAAAAGTGCAGATGTTGAGTGACCTACCTCTGACTCAAGCTAGGCAGAATGAATAAACCCATCCTCAATTTGGGCTATAGTAAACAGAACAGTCTGAGCTATTTATATTTGGAAGGAAGAAGGTACAGAGAGATCAAGGGCATCTTATCCCATGGGGGAGGTTCCAGAAGAGAAGAAGTCTGCTGCTCTAGGGTGCAGGTAGGTCTCTATAACCACTCACTTGAGTCTTCGGAGACTTGAGTTGACCTTCAGAGCATTCGCCAGGGCTTTGGCTCCAGCCACTCCGATGGTGTTTCCTCTTAAGCTGACAGGAAAAACAGGAAACCTAAGGCACAGTGACAGCTAAGAGGCAAAAATGATACCTCTTCAGATGAGGGCTACTGGATAGAGGCAGTGTTTACTCAGCAACCACGGCGGGTGAGTTGCTCCTTCCTCACTCCCAGGCTAAGAACAGAGATCATCTCTGGGGAGCAGGACACACAAGGAGGGATGATGCCAGCCCAACCTGCGTGTTTTATTGGAACCCTCCTCCTCCTTTTCCATTCCAAAGAAAGGAGAACGGGGCTGAGAGAGGAGATGCAACACTCCAGCCAGCAGTCCCCATGTGCTCAGCTTCACAGAAGGGTGAGAGCAGGGATGACTTGGACACACCTGAGAGCCCCACAGAACTTGATGCCCGCACCCTGGAGTTTGGATGGAGATCAGTGGCCTCTGGCTATCCCATGGGCCCCTAAACAGGGCGATGTCAGCCTGGGCAAGGCCAAGGAGAGCAGATATGAGAAGATATGAGAGCAGATAGGAGAAGAGGACCAACAATAGTGACTGCAGGAAAAGGTATGAAGTGGGATCAGGGGAAGCTGGGGGCAAGCTTGATTTAAGTGAAGACATTTAAATGATTTGTGATTTTCCATGTAAATTCACATTTTTTTCCTTCCATATCTATTTATTATGAATCAACAACTTGGTTACTTTGGACAAGAGACTACCAGACACTGGAATACTTACTCAAGAATCTCCAAGGTTCTGTTCACAGCCAGGGCCTCCCCTAGCGCCTGGGCCCCTGGAGCACCAATGGAGGCCACCTGGAGACTGTAAGAGGAAATGGAATCAACACGGACAGGGCAGGCCTCTTCAGCCCTCACACCTGCCCCAGCCCAGTTTCTCGCCATATTTGCCGTTCGTTTTCACCCTCTTGTCTCAAGGTTGGAAGTGGCAAAATAGTTGAAAACTGTTGTCCCGTGGTCTGTGCAAAGAACACCGCGTCTCCTACCTAGACCGTCCGATGCCTAGGACAGAGATCTTGATGCTATGGATACAGGAAGTAAAGGTAGTCTCCTGGAGCATTTAGGGGAGGTCACGCCCTGAACCACTGATTCTTTCTAGGTGTTTGGTGTCCCGATTGCTAATATTAAAAAAATCAAACACACCTTCCTTGACGGGGAAACAAGACTGATGTTTAGCATGAAAGGATGGTGAGGGGGCCGGCTTCCTGGCTGCCGTGCATCTCGGGACTTACTAGAGAGCAGTGAGGGCCGTGTTTGCCTTCAGCGCACTGGCCACCGCAGAGGCGCCTTCATCCCCGATGGCGTTCTCCTGTAAACTGAACACAGAGCGTGACCCCTGGGGCACAGGGCCAGCACTCCAGCATGACGTGCTGAGCTTGGACCTTCTAGATTTAATTCAGACCATACACACCATAGACTATACTCCCAGGGTTGCCCTGAGGATAATTGTCCACCCTGTGTGGTCACTGCAGTCCCATAGCCTCCTAATTAACATGCAGAGGGGTCTGGGATCTGCATGAATCTGGACCATCAGAGGCAAACAAGAAAAGGGACTCATGGAAATACTATCAACAAGGGGTTGGACAAAAGGGTGTGCTTTTCAAAGTCATCTAGAAAATTAAATTGAAGTCCTCAATCCCCGGCCCATTCTTCCTAGTCAATGTTTACATTTTCTTTTTTTTCCTTCCACATTGGAGGAAAGTAGCAGGCCCTGGAGCAGTAAGTGATTAAGAGCTTAGTTGAAGTGGACATTGGCATGTTTAAGGGAGCAGTTTGCATTGATAATTTTAACAAACATTTGAGTGTGTATTGTGTATTAGAAAGCCCAATTCTGCCCTCTTAGAACTCAGGTGGGGACACGATTAAATGAGCAGTCACCATAAGCCAAGTGCAGGCTGCAGGGGGCACTGGTCAGGGTCTCCCATCCCAGTGCGGTCTTGGAGTCTGCCCAGAGGAAACAGATGTAAACTAAAACCTGAAGGATGAGAGATGGGAGAGAGGGCCTGGCACACCAAAGGGACCAAAAAAAGTCGAATTGAGTTGCTGAAGTGCGAAATGAGGCTGAGGAGATGCAAAGGAAGCAGGTCTTTGGGAACGTTAGAAGCCACGCTGAGGGTTGGCCTTCACTCTGCAGGCACTGGGCAGTGATTTAAACAGCTTACCCAGGGCAGGGACAGAGTTACATTTTGGAGCCATCTTTGTCCAGCAGTGTGAGAGGATGGATGAGATGTGGAGGCTGCTATAGTGATTGCAGGTGAGTGATGCTGGTGGCCTGGATGGTGGCCATGGGGACAGAGGGAAATGGCTGGGATGTTGGCAGGACTTGGAAATAAATTGCAAGTGGGAAGGGTGAGTAAAGGCAATGTTTCCAGTTTGCACAATTGGTTGGCTCATTCCATTCATGAGATGGGAAACCAAGAAGCTGGCTTGTGGGAGAGAGAATTTGGGCAATTGGAAGCGCCTGTGAGACAACCAAGAGGAGATGCAGAGTGGCCAGTGGATACATGGGTCTGGAGCTCAGGAGAGTGGTCTGGAATACATATATGGGGCCACCAGGACTTCAAAGGTAATTGGAGCCCTGGGAGAGGAGGAGAACGTCCAGAAGAGATGTCATTCAAGGGAAGATGGCTTAGGACAGAACCCTGAGGAACACGAGTATTTCAGAGCCCAACAGAAGAAAAGAATGAGGAGGACCAGCCAGAGATGGGAAATCCTGGAAGCTGAAGGAGAAGAACTGGTCAGGGTCAAAAGCAGGTGAGGCTCAAAGGTTAAACACAAAGTTACCACTGACTCAGCAAGTCTGCTCCCAGGTATATACCCAAGAGAAATGAAAACATGTCCACACAGAATCTTGTTCAGGAATGTTCATACAGCATTATTCATAATAGCCAAAAAGTGGAAACAACCCAAATGTCCATCAGCTAATGAATGGATAAACAAAATATGGTCTATACATCCAATGGGATGTTACTCAGCCATTGAAAGAGATGAAGTAAGGATCCATGCTACAACATGGATGAACCGTGAAAACATTATACTGTGAAAGACGTCAGTCACAAAAGAACACATACTGTATGATTCCATTTATATGAAGTGTCCAGAACAGGTAAATCCATAGAGACAGTAAATTAGTGGTTTCCAGGGGCTGAGGGCAGGGGAGAATGGGGAGTGACTGCTAATGGGTATGGAGTTTCCTTTGGAGCAATGAAAATGTTCTAAAATTTGTTGTGGTGATGGTTGCACAACTCTGTGAATATACTAGAAACCAGTGAATAGAACTCTTTAAATGGGTGGATTTTATGGTATGTGGATTATATATCAATAAAGCTGTTAATTAAAAAAAATGCAGTTGAGGGCAGAAACATGCCCCCTGGCCTTAGGGCAGGGGAGGCTGTGTGCTGGGGGCCATCTGCATGAGCCCTGTGCCTGGTGGGCACTGGGGTTTCAGATTCCTCTGCTCCCCTGCCCTCCCTGCGGCCTCTGGAGAGGCCCCACTTACTCAAGGCTAGTCAGGCTCCTGTTGAGCTGTAGTGCTTGTCCCAGGGCCTTGGCAGCACCGGCTTGGATGAAATTCCACTGCAGGCTGGACAGGCACAAACATGTAACCATGTGGCCAGGGCAGAGCCCAGGAGGTCCTGGAGACTGCAGAAAGAGGAGGCTTCTCCCAGGAGAGTCTGACAGTAGGGATGGAGTCCCTGCAGGACGGGGTCCTGGCCACCGATGGGCAGAACTCCTGCAACCCTCCTCAGGCTTAGTCCCCAAGGGGTCAACGAGCACTCTCTGGTTAGGGGTGGGCACAGGGAAAGACTCAAATGGTCCCTGCATGAAGCATGTGACCTGCAGAGGGACAGCCATGGGCACCCACCTCCCACCATTGGCCTCTCGGTGGATCAGCTTCAGGAAGCAGAGCAGGGGGCAGGGCACGGCTGACTGGAGGCCCCTGAGACCATGTAGGGGAGCCCCAAAGCTGGACTTGGTATCATGCATCAGTTGGTTTGAGTGTGGCCCTGCAGCTCTGCAGAGGGGTGGGGTGGGTGGAGCTGCCATAGACTCACTGAAGGGACGTGAGGGCGCGGTTTTCTCTCACTGCCACCGCGATGGCCTGGGCACCCTCGTCGTGAAGGAGGTTGGCTGTCAGGCTGGGAGGAGGGGAACAGGGGCAAGTGAGCCGGAGCCAGCTATGAAGGCCCCTGTTCTTACTCACCAGGGAATCCAGACTGCGCTTCTGACCTGCACTGAGGACCGCATGGAGTCTGCTAGGATTGCCTGGCTCATGCTTGTGGGGGCACTTGTCTGTCCCAGGCGCTGTGCCAGGCATGTGCCCTGGACTATTGTACCGAATCCTGACAACTCCATGAGGGGTGGGCCGAGGCTCCACTGAGTGAAGTTCCATGACAAGTCACCTGCCAGGAGACGGTGGAGCTGCCAGGGACTCACTCCTGATCCCTGTGTTGTGCTGCCCCTCACAACGTGGCCCCTCCTACGTGCTCGACCATCACCATGGGGGTTGGGGGCAAGCAGTGTCCCTGCTAACCTCATCTTGTGTAATTTATGACATGAGAGTGGGGGACTTGTGTCAGGGTTGCCACCAGATGCCAGGTCTCCTGGCTACCTCCTCCCAAGCAGGTCCTTTTCCAGCCTTGTACAATGGCAAGGGCAATGAGGGTCTGGCCCATCTGTGTCCCTGCTCTGAGTGGGCGAGGCCCAGTGGGGCATAAAGGAGCCTTAGGAAGCACTGCCTTCCCCCACTCACGTACTCCAGGTTCTTCAGGGTGCTGTTGGTACAGAGAGCATGTGCCAAATCCTGGGCTCCCTCTGGGCTGATGGAGTTTTCTCGAAGGCTGAGGAAAGAGAAGACCCTGAGCTGCTGACTAGATAGATGTGGCCTCTTGGGGAGATAAGCCCAGGCCTTCAGGCTTTTTGCACCTAAGAAACCCCAGGTGGGACCTGGGCCTCGTGACCGATCTGGGTTGAGGTGTGACGAGTTTGTTCCAGCAAGCTCAGGCCTCTGACAGCTAGTCAGCCAGGTGTCCTCACTTTAGGACTATCAGTAGTAGGACAGTCCAGGAGGAAGGGGATGAGACGACGGGACCTCAGGTGTGAGGGGCAGGGGCAGGCAAGCATGCTTGGGTACCTAAAGGGCTTGCATATAAGAAGGGAGCAGCAGAGCGGGCCAGCTGAGGGCCACAGCTGTCCCCTGCCCTCCCAAGAGAGCAGCAAGAGTGTAGGAGGCCAGGCTCAAGAATCAAGCTGTCCAACCATAGCTGTTCCCCATGACAGGCCCACCGGGGTAGGTGTAGGCTTCCTAGCGCCAGTCTTTCCTTCCAAGTCCCAAAGTTCCTTCAGACCCCCTGGTTGGTGAGGGAGGCCAGGACTTACTTGAGGCTGAGGAGGGTCTGGTTGGTGCAGAGGGCCCCCATCAGTGCTGCCACTCCTGCGTCACTGATGGAATTGCTTTGCAGGCTGCAACAGGGGATGGGGCATACTTGGTATGGCTGGCCCAGGACCCAGAGGGAGCTGCCAATTCAGCCTGGGACTGCAAGCACTGGGTTCAACAGGGAGTTGGGGGACCTTGAGAACAGGTGTCACCCCACACTGCTTTTCTCATCATTCCTCTTTCCTCTCCCATCCCCCACATTCCAGCCCCTGCTAGGTCGGGGAAGGTAAGGCTAGCACAACCAGCCCCAAAGTTTAGACTCTACCTTGATTTGGGTGGCTCCAAACAGCCTCTGAGGGAGGCGTGTTGTGTCTGCAGCCCCCAGAGAAAGTGGTGCCACCAAGTCTCCCCAGTGTGGGCAGTGCTGAGCTCCCCCACCCCCTACCAAGGCCACTGCAGCCAACCCCCTCTTCAGCCACTTGCACCAGCTTCTCAAGGGCATTCGGTGCTTGTTGTCACTCTGAAAACTCCAGAACCAACACCAACCCTTACTGTCCAGGGAAACGGAGCTGCGGCAGGAGGGATAGGAGGTGGGAATGGGACAAGTAGGGTGGGCATGGAGGGAGAGACACTAAGATCACAGTATGCCCAGGGTTGGTGGTTGGCTGGGTTCTGGCAGGGAAATGACCCTGACTGCTGACTGATAGCCCTCATCCAGGACTCCCCCACCTTCTGGATGGGAAACCCTGGGGGAGGTCACTCTCTGCCCACAACCACCTCTGGAGGGTAATCAGGCAGACTCACTCCAGGTTCTCCAGGCCCTGGTTCACCTTCAGGGCCTCAGCCAGGGCCTTGGCACCTCCATCACCCATGCTGTTACTGGAGAACCTGCAAGAGATAGGACCCGGGTGAGCTGGCCTCCTCTCCAGGGTAGGGCTGTCTGCTGTCTTAAGGGTGCCCAGTGCACAGTTTGCTCTGCCTGAGGTTAGTTAGGTAGTAGCCTCTGCAAGTGATCACCAGCTGCCTGCAAGAGATCAAGATACGAAAGTCCTTCCTTTTCTGTTTGTTTTTTTCGTTAGTGCTGAGCTAATACCTATTGCCAATCTTCCTCTTTTTGCTTGAGGAAGATTGTTGCTGAGCTAACATCTGTGCCAATCTTCCTCTATTTTATGTAGGATGCCGCCATAGCATGACTTGATGAGCAGTGCTAGGTCTGGGCCCAGGATCCAAACATGCGAACCCTGGGCCACTGAAGTGGAGCACGTGAACTTAACCACTACACTACCGAGCCGATCCCCAAAGTCCTTCTTGACTCCCTGGTGAGGAGCTGGACCAACCCTTTAGTGAGAGGTACTTGTGATACTTTATGTGAAAATGACCAGGAAATGCTGTTTTCTTCTGCCAGCTAGGAAGCAGTAAATGTGAGCCTGAGACAATTGGGGCTCACATCATCCTGGGAATCTGGGTCTCCATTCCCCTGGTCCAGTGCTTTGGAGTCCAAAGCCAGCAATCCTGCACCCACACATCCATCCAGCTATCCATCCGCTTCTCCATCCACCCATCTATCCACTCATCTACCCATCTATCCCCATGCTCACGAATATTTATTAGGGGCTGGGCATTGTGCCAGGCACTGAGGATATCAATTTGGCCCTTCTGCATTTCTCACATGAGCTCCTTCAGACTCTTGTTCTGCTTCAGGGCATCTGCCATCCGCTGGGTTCCCACGGGCCCAATGGTGTTCTTCTGCAGGCTGTGGGAAAGGAGAGGGGTCCTTCAGCAAAACTGGCCACAGCCATTCCAAGGCCAAGGACAGTCTGTTTCAAGGTGAGAGGTCAGAGACTATTCAAGTGCCCTCTCGATTTATCAGAGCAGGGGGAAGAGGTCTCCAGGAAAGGTTTGTGAATTGTTGCGAAAGTGATGCCAATAGACATTATGTGGAGAGTAAGAGGCAAGGGCAGCTGGGCCCTCCCTTGTCAGAGGCTGGAAAGCAGTAACCAGCAAATGCTGATAATATCCACCAAACTCCCAAGTGGGTACTTTCACATACAAGCCCTGCTGGCGCCTCACCCAACCAATGCTCTCAACATTCAACCGTCTACCTCCATCTAGACCAGCCAGCAGCCTACCTCCCAGCTGTACAAACCTTCCTAGGACAGATCTCTAAAAGCTACTTCCTCTTATATTATGTCTGGAGGACGTTATAGGAGAACCCCTGTGCTTATCCTAGAAGGACAGGCAAGGCAGCACCTCTCCTGTGTGAGGCTAAATACAAACTAAACAAAAGGGACTTGTCCCTGGTTCCAGAAAGGAAAGCGACCTTCCCCTGTCTCTTTCCTTGAAGTATTTTCTTGAGAAAACCTGCAATTATAAATTCTTTCTCTGTCCATTTGAGAAGTACGTACATCTTTTTGAAAGCTAAATAAACCTCTTGCCAGGTTACAGCCTACGAATGTCTTTTGTAAGAACCTTGGAGCCATCTCTCTGAAATGTACACATCAAGGAGATAGCACTGGCTCCACACTGTAAGTGCCTGCTTGTCATGAAGATAGGAGAAGTTTTATTTTTCCCTTAGATAAAGGCAAATTAGCAAACACAGATAGCTACCCCAACTACCAGGCAAATTTCGGATAAACTGTGACAAACCATGCTGTCCAGTCCTCTTACTTGAAGACAAGTTGTTGTTTATCTTGAAAACACATTTGTAATGGGTCGTGTCTGCTTGGCTATAGGAAAGGGTGAGATTTCTTTGTCTTCGCATTCTGATTGGTGGACTGCCTATAAGGTGCACTGCAGTCTAGCTGAATGTTTATTCAAATAATAGAGCTGTTCCTCCTTTCCTACATTCGTGGACAGGATTTTCTGAGTTGGCAGGAGGCTTTATTTTTAATTATTTCCCCAACCCCATTCTCTGGAAAAGCGATGGGCATCAAGTTTTCCAGGGGCCATCCAGATGGGTCAGAAAACCGTGCACCTTGCCCCATCCATCCCTACTTGCAGAAAACAGGCAGAGAGGCCCTTGGAGGAGGAGAGGAGGGAGGAGGCTCTCTGCCAGGCAGCTTGTCCACTCACTGCAGCACGGAGAGGGTCCGGTTGGTGCCCAAGGCCTCAGCTATGGACCTGGCACCATCATCCCTGATCGTGTTGCTCTGGAGGCTGTGGAGGCAAGGAAGAGGCGCATTACTGATGGAGCACCCGAGGGTGGCTTGAACGCCCACCACAGTGTCACCAAGGCCTAAGCAGGGGCCAGCAGCTGACCTTGGTGAGAAGGGGCTCTGACCATTACATGCTCTCACTGCCCATCACATGGGAACTAGGGAGTAATCAGCCCTTCTTGCTGATGCTCTGGCCTTAGGTTTCCCTCTGGGTCTCTCAGCGCCTGCCTGCTGACTGGGGACAAAGTGCCCATAGTCTCTGGACAATGATAACTAGGTCATCAATAGTCCTAAGAACAGCTAAAAGCCACAGCACCCAAGTGTTGGCAAGGATGTGGAGAAATTGTAACCCTCGTCTGCTGCTGGTGGAAATGTAAAATGGTGTGGCTGCTGGGGAAAACAGTCTGACAGTTCCTCAGAAGGTCAAACATAGAGTTCCCACGTGACTCAGCAAATTCCACTCCTAGGTATCTACCCAAATTATTGAAAACAGGTCCTCATATAATTGTACACAAATGTGTACAGCAGCATTATTCACACAGCCAAAAGGTGGAAATAACCCAAATGTCTATCAACTCTTGAATGGATAAACAAATTATGGTCTGTCTGTCCATATAACGGAATATTATTCAGCCTTAAAACCAGCCCTGGTGGTCTAGGGGTTAAGATTCACACTCTCACTGCTGCATCCTGGATTAATTTCCCTATCAGGGAACCATACTGCCATCTGTCAGTTGTCATACTATGGCAGCTGAGTGTTGCTGTGATGCTGAAAGCTATGCCACCAATATTTCAAATACCATCAGGGTCACCCGTGGTGGACTGGTTTCAGTGGAGCTTCCAGACTAAGACAGACTAGGTGGAAGGACCTAGCCACCCACTTCCAAAACAACTGGCCATGAAAAACCCTATGAATAGCAGTGGAGCATCATCTGATATAGCGCCAGAAGGTGAGAGGATGATGCAAAAAGACTGGACAGGGTTCTGCTCTGCTGTACACAGGGTTGCTAGAGTTGGAATCTGCTTGACAGCACTAACAACAACAAATTCAGCCATAAAATGGAATGAAGCACTATGTGCTACAATGTGGATGAACCTTGAAAACATGCTCAGAGAAAGAAGACAGACATAAAAGGCCTTATTGTATGATTCCATTTGTATGAAATATCCAGAATATGCCAATGGAGTTACTGTGGAGGCTGGTGGAAGGAAGAGAAAGAACCATTCTCTCATCCAGTTCCCAGGGAGGGAAGGAGGAACAGGAGTTAACACTGACCTTTAGAGATAGAAAGCAGATTGGTGGTTGCTGGGGGTTGGGGAAGGGAGAATGGGAAGTGACTGATTGTGGGAACAAAGTCTCCCTTTAGGGTGATGAAAATATTTTGGAACTAGATAGAGGTGATGGTTGCCCCATTGTGAATGTACTAAATGCCATTGAGCTGTATCCTTTAAAATGGTACATTTTATGTGACTTTCACCTCAATAAAAGTAAATAAGTGAAAAAACCAAAACAAAATGATGGTACACACTCAATTAAGAATGGATACAAGCACAGGCCCCTAAAAGGAGCACGGCAAACCACTCCAAACCATAAGAACCTTCTGGAAGATGAGCTTTTTCTTTTTTTGAGGAAGATTAGCCCTGAGCTAATATTTGCTGCCAATCTTCCTCTTTTTGCTGAGGAAGGATTGGCCCTGAGCTAACACCTGTGCCCATCTTCCTCCACGTTATATGTGGGATGCCTGCCACAGCAGGGCTTGATAAGCGGTATGTAGGTCTGTGCCCAGGATCCGAACTGGCGAACCCCTGGCCGTGGAAGTGGAGCATGTGAACTTAACCATTACACCACCAGGGTGGCCCCAAATGGGCTTTTTAATGTCCTGGAAAAAACCTCAGGGGAATTTTCTAATACCATGGGCTTGGGAATTTCTCACTCAATGGAGGACAAGAGGTTTTCCTCATAGATTATTTTGCCCTTCCACCTCTACATACCCCTCCCCTCTTCTCCTCTATCCTCTGCTCAGGCCATAAACACAAGCACAATGACTAGGGAAGAGCTGGAGTTTGGAAATTTTCTTAGGATACAAGATCCCATCATATCTAATTAGATGGGAGCTGGTATCTCATGCCCACCATTTTGAATTGCCTCCCACTCTATGGGTGGCATCCAAGAAGAAGGTTATCCTGGCCCTCTCTTGGGGGCAGCAGGACAGGAAGCAGATGACACGTACCTCAGAGAGGCCAGAGTGCGGTTAATCTTCAGAGCATCTGCCAGCGCCTTGGCCCCTTGAGGTCCGATGGAGTTACTGCGGAGGCTGGTGGAAGGAAGACAAAGAACCATTCTCTTAACCAATTCCCAGGGACGGAAGGAGGAACAGGAGTTAACAATGACCTTTAAATCTATGGTCCTTGAAAGGAATGTATCTGGGTTAGGATTTCAGGTTTGGCAGAACTGGGGCAGAGATCCTTATTTAGTTGAACAATGAAGGAGATTCCCAAGATGGTCCCATGTGATGGGGAGCAGAAAGCAGGATCTGATGGACTAGTGGGCTTGGGCCAAGTGTGGAGAGGAGGAGAATGATAACACTAGGTTCAGAGCATAAATTCTGGTGACTCACTGGGTGAGTCCCAGCAACTGAGGAGGAGCCATGACTTTGCTTGCTCAGCTGTCCTTCCAACCCACCCAGGGGAGAGTATGGTCTAGGGTCCTGTCTACAGGGGCCCAAAGACCTTGGAACTTACTCTGAGTGAACTATGGGTATTATGCCCAAAGGCTACCTATGGGCTGAATCAGGCAGCGTGGATGGGACCTCAGTAATTTCACAGGAGGGGACTTCACAAGATGGCTTAAGATTGGCCTCTGGTGTTCTACTTACTCCAGAGTGGTCAGACTTCTGTTGACCAGGAGGGATCTGGCCAGAGCCTTGGCCCCCTTGTTACTGATCTGGTTCTCAGCCAAACTGCCCAAGGAGAGGGAGAGGAGTGGTTATTACAGGTATACGAATCTTGTCTCCTCTTTCTTACCACCATGCCCATGATCCAAACCCCTGGCCACCCCAGCATTGTCAGGGCCTGGACCCAGGTGGAGATGAGGTGAGCTCTGGAGCAGAATGCCAGGTCCAGAAAAGCTAGGTAAAGTCGGACCAGAGAGGGCAGACAGACCTACATGCTGGCAAAGGGTCCCAGGGAAAAGTTTGGCCAGAATCCAGCACAACATCTTCTACATGAACAGCACAGCAAAGAGTATGTACAATTATAGAGGTCTACCACATGCATCCCAGCCAGTCGGTGTGCTAGAAAACTGGCTCTCAGGAAAAAACAAAACACAAAATTCCTGATTTGTTGCATTGGCCAATTTCCATGGTGTAAATACTCCCACCATGGCCAATTTCAAGCACTTCCAGCTTGCAAAAATTCCGGAAAATTTAACCATCCGCTCTCATGAACTAGTGCTAAACTCATACTCCCAGCACATCACTGTTCTTGGCCCTTTCTCTAACGCAAGAAAGGAAAACGGTAGAGTTATTACAGAACTAACTTAAAAGTAAAATTAAAAAGTAAAAATATCCTTGAAAGGATGACTCCAGGAATATCCTAGTGGATCAACTTAGTGTTGCTTCATACCAATTTCAGAAATGGTAGCTGTTGAGTTTCTTGACAGTTTCTTACACATTTAAAACAATAGGGCAGCCAAAGGATACAATGAGAACCCCTAGTGCTTTTCAAGCTATGTTTCAAGGGCCCCTAGGGTTCTTCAGAAAAGCTTCAGGAGCCAACAGGAGGCTGAAGAGGAACCAAGTGCCTGGGCTCTGGGCCCCCTACCTCCTCTTCTTTCCTTGCTAGCAGCTCCCCTCTTTTGTCTGTCTTACCTATTGGGGTTCTGCCTGATATATCACTTTTTTAAACAGATTTGCCTTTATTTTTATTTTTGCTGGGGAAGAGTCACTCTGAGCTAACATCTGTTGCCAATCTTCCTCTATTTCAGATGTGAGCTGCCGCCACAGCATGGCCACTGATGAGTGGTATAGGTCCTCACCCAGGAACTGAACCCAGGCCACTGAAGCTGAGCATGCCAAACTTAACCATTAGGCCACCAGGGCTGTCCCATGATATATCACTTTTAAAAAGGGTTTTATTGCTTAAAAAAAGCCTGAAGACCATTCATCCAGACCACCTTCTATATAAATGTTCTCAAAATCTAGGGCACCTCTGTTTACCCTCCCCCACCAGGACTTCTATAATTATTTTATAAGTAATATTTCATGAGTCATGTGTGTTTTCTGAAGGATGTCTTGAACACTTCAAACAGGGATGTGGCACTGAGGACCAACTGCAGAGAGGTGAAGAAGGGCATATGGCCACAGAAGAAAGTTTTGGCTTTGTTCATAAAAATTTCTGAGCACTATCTAGACTCCTTTAGGCAAAACACTGAAAGTTGACTGTTTGTTGGGGGCTCCCATGAAGGAAAAGATATTAATAATGAGAAGTTGTCATTATCATATTTCTTTCGAGGGGATTACACTTGTATCTCTGGCTAACAAGACAAAGGTAATCTTGCCAATAAATAGCCGATACTTCCTCTGTGCTGGCCTGTCCTAAGCAGTTTCCCTGAATTAACTCACTGAAGCCTCACAAAAGCTCTAAGAGGTAGTGTGTAGTAAAGGATTAACCTTGCCCCTGGCTCCTGAGAGGTGACCTCTAAGCCCTTGGAACGTCCTGCCTGACATTGACTTGTTGACCTGGAGGCCTTGGACCTTGCTAGATGGTTTACCTCACAGTGTGATTTATGGTGGGGCCCTGTGCCATGCAGTGACAGCTTGACCTCTGGAGGGGCTGGAGACTAAGGTCAGCTATGTGGGAGGTCAGGTATGTCTTCATGACGGATCCCCAGTAAAAACTCCGGACCCCTCACTCAGGCGAACTTCTCTGGTTGGATTGCTTCGTGTGTGTTGTCACACGTCATCGCTGGGAGCATGACTCTACTGGGAGGGGACAGCTGGAAGCTCAGGCCTGGTCTCTTCGGGACCCTGCCCCAGGCACCTTTTCCCTTTGCAGATTTTAACCTGTATTGTTTCAATGTAATGAATTGTGGATCTAATGGCTTTTCTGAGTTCTGTGAGTCCACTGAACTTGAGGGTGGTCATGGGGACCCCTGAACTCACAGGGGTCACAGATACCTTTTAAACCCCATTTTTACCCTCCTTAGGCACAGAGGTGACTGTACAAGGTCACACGGAGCCCACTATTCTAACTACTGTCCTCAATGACTTAGTTTTGCTCCTGACTCATTCTACACTTTTGTTTCCTCGGATAAAGATTATTTCAGAACTTGGAAGTTTGTGTGAGGATGAAAAATTACTCTCTGGGTCCTATTCTCCAAATTCCCCTCCCTAGTTCTCTGAAACCTACCTTCAGGTCATCACATCGACTCAGCTACAAACCAGGGTGTTACTTAGACTCAGAAATATTACTACTGGAGAGATTTCATAAGCACATAGATACATTTGGCAGCCAGCATAGAAACTTTCATCTAATTAAACATTAAAGATGAGATGTTCAAATTAAAAATTTTTTAAATTGTTTTAAATTTTAATTAATTTTCTTAATTAAAAAAATTACATTTTATTTAAAGATGCAATCCTGTGTCCAGAATACTGTTTGAGAGCAAACTTTGAGAGCTTAGAGAAAATTTGACCTGGCACCACATCAGCACATATGGTACATGGAGAAATGCTTCCATCTCCCTCATCTGACCCTCATCATATCTTTTCCCTTGTCTTACAGGGGGTACCTGAGCCTCTGGAACTTTCCAGAATGGACAGAAACTAGCAGCCTGCATCCTGAGCCACAAGTTTCAAAGATACCTCTCCTTGAAAGTACCACTGGCCAACTGAGCAGAGAGGATAGGAAAGGAGCCCCAGACCCTGAGAGACAGGTAGGCACCCTGGGCAGGGTTTCCTGGGTCAGTGTTACCTGATCCTCTGAATGCGACAGTCCTTCCCACTCAGCACACTGCCCAGCAGCTCCATCACGGGGTCCTGGAACTGGTTGGTGTCCAGCCTGGTCAGGAGGAACAGCCATAGTGAGTGGTACCACCACCCACAGGCAGGTGGGATGAGGCCCCTGGCAAAGGGCTGGCATCGGGGCAGTGAAGATACGCAGGCTGAGATCCTTTCCCTCTCCCTCTTCTCCATCAATGCAGCCCCCTCTATGTGGCTCAGAGACCTGTGCCAGCACACCCACCATGCTCAGAGTTTTCCTACAAGGGTGAACTGGAAGGCTTAGTGGTGTGAGCCCTGGGATTCCTATCCAGACAGGTGTCTTCCCAGCAGCCCCGCATGCCATGTGCATCTGTGGGACACTGGTTGCTACCTCCTCCTTCTGAGTATGTGGAAGCTGCTCTCAGGTCCTGAATGGCCCTGGTCCTACAACTTTCCCTCCTCACTCTCACTGCCAAGGTCCAGAGCAGTGGGCAGAGGATGGACTGAGGGTGGAGTGAGTGTATGTGGTTCCTATCAGCACTGGGATGTTTACGGAGTGTTGTAGGTTGAATTGTATCCCCCAAAAAGATACGTTGGCATTTTAACCCACTGGTGCCTCAAGTATGCAATCTTGTTTGGAAATAGGGTTGTTGCAGATGTAATTAGTTAAGGTGAGGTCATATTGGAGTAGGGTGGGCCTGTAATCCAATATGACTGGTGTCCTTACAAGAGAGGAGAGCGCTATGTGAAGACAGGGGCACAGGAGAAGGTGGCCTTGTGACGGCAGAGGCAGAGATTGGAGTGATGCGTCTACAAACCAAGAACTGCCGGCAAACACCACAAGCTAGAGAGGCAGGAAAGATTCTCCCCTACAGGCTTCAGAGGGGGCACAGCCCTGCCAACCCCTCCAGAGCTGTGAGCGAATAAGTTTCTGTTGTTTTAAGCCACTCAGCTGTGGTCCTTTGTTATGGCAGCCGCAGAACCCTGATCCAGAGGGGCATGGTGGAGGGGAGGAAGCTTCAGGTCCTCCGCTCTCTCTTTTGCCCACACACCCTGCGCCCCTACCCGGGTGCCCACCTCAGGCTCCGGCAGTAGAGCAGCTGGGGCAGCAGACTTTGGAGGACGCCTTGGCTGAGGTGTAGGGACAGGTTGACCTCCTGGGCGCAAGTGTCCGACACCTGCAAGAGGTAGGCCAGGGCGGTACGGTGATGGGGGCCAGTCAGCCTGGCCAGACCTCCGCTCTCCAGGGCCTCCTCCACGCCACGGGCCAGCTCCGTGTGCTGCAGCTCATGCAGGCAGTGCAGGACATTGATCGTCCGGGCGCAGACCGCTGTGTCATGGCGCAGGCAGCCCTGGAGGAGCTCGGCCACCTGGGCCCGGTAGCCCTGGTGCTCACCCTGGGCCAGCAGGGAGCCGGCCAGCAGGGCATTGACCCTTGGAGACAAGAGGCCCGAGAGGAAGCGCAGGAACACGTCCAGCCGTCCGTCCTCAGCCTGCATGGCACGCTGGGCCGCGCCTCTGAAATGCGTGAGGAAGCCGAGCCGAGGCCAGGACACGCCACCCTCGGTGAAGAGGTCGAAGATGGCCTTCTTGGAGGCGCTATAGTAGTACGTGGCCGCCACGAACTCCTGCAGGGACAGGTGGGTGAAGCAGTAGGCTGCCGAGGAGGCCAAGCTCTCCTCCCGCTGCAGGAAGCAGCTGCACAGGGCGCTCTGCAGCAGAGCCAGGTCCACGCCAAACGCCTTCAGGTCTGGCTCATAGAACACGTACTTCTTCTTGACCAGCCCATGGAAGGCCAGCCGGCCTAGTGTCCCCACCATCTTGCGGCCGCCATGGGCCAGCTGCTCGATGCGAGGGCTCGCCTTACCCTTCTCCTGCCCCTCCCCACCAAGAGCCATCCTGAAGTACCAAGAGTAGAGCTCACACAGGGTCCTTGGAGGCCACAGTTCTGTGTCCTGGGGCTCTGGCTTGTTGCGGCATAAGTGGCCCAGCGCCAAACCTGTGAGCCGGCAGAAGGCTGGGATGGTACACATCAGGTAGAGGGCCCTGTCGGCCTGCACCTGGCTCAGGACCCAGCCCAAGAGGACCTGGTCCTCGGGGAACAGCTGCTCCAAACACACTTGAATTTCCTCCTCGTTAAAACCCCGGATCTCAGTCATCCGGTCCACTAGGCCCCCAGGAATCTGGCCAGCCGCACTGGGGCGGGAGGTGACCCAGACAGAAACTTCTGGGAAGAGATTGCCCCTGATGATGTTGGTGATCAAGTGGTCCACCTGGATCTCCTTCTTGGGATCAGTGCAGGCCACAGTGTTGGAGAAGTCCAGAGGCGTCTTACATTCATCCAGGCCGTCCAGGATCAGGAGGACCCTGGTTGCTCCTGCCAGGCCAAGCTCCCCAATATGAGGGAAGACAGAGCGGACAAGTCTGTCTGCAGACAGCTTCTCATGGGGGTTGAGATCCCGGAAGCTCAAAGGCAGCACCAGTGAGAAGTCCTTACCGACCTGCCCCCGGGCCCAGAGGCAGACAAAGTCCCTCACCAAGGTGGTCTTGCCCACACCGGCCACCCCGATGGTGATGGAGATCCGAGGTGGGATGGACACCCGAGATAGAGGCAGGAAAAGCCTGTCCAGGGCGATGGTCTTGGTGGAGCGCCAGCCCCCGCGTGTAGCCTCCACCTGCGTGAAGTCATGTTCCTTCAGCTGCAGGTCCGTCAGGCCCTCCACCAGGAGGAGGCTGGACAGCCTGGGCGAGGGGCTGCCCAGCTCTGGGCTGCCTCTTACCCTGCTCAGCAGGGCCTCGCGGTGCTTCTGTATTCTCCAGTCTGCAGGATAGAGGCCAGAGGGGAGGGCTAAGAAGGGCGAGGAAAGGGAAGGTAGAAAGAGGGCCCAGGGATACCCCTCTGTCTACCTACCATTGCTGTGGGGCCCCAGCGGAGAGTCCAGTGCTCTGTCGGGGGTCTGTGGGGCCAGGGAGCCCTGACCACCTTTCCCGGCCAGCAGGTCCACGAGGGCTTTCACCTGCTCAGCTGGGGAGCTGGCACTGTGGCCCTGGCCAGTCTCCCCACCTGTCCGCACCTCCTGCTTCCTCATGGAGTCTGGGATTGCCGCCAGGAGCTGTGAAGAGAGAGCCTGAACCTGCCGCCTGCTGTGTCCCACCCAGTGGCCTGGGACAAGTGAGCGGACCTCCAGGGATGGGAAGGGACCCACCCTTTCTCCTTCCCCAGACTTTGGGTGGCCCTCAGTTTGGCCTCTAGGAAGGAGCTGGAAGGGCTGTTTGTTCCTGGATGGTGAGAGTAGTTCCTGATGCCAGTAGCACCACTCAGATTCAGGGGGCCAAATGGATAAGAGCCAGGGCCCTGGACTTGAACCTGAGCTCTTCCACTTACAGGCTTTGTGACACTGGGCAGGCCGCCTGAGCTCTCTGTGCCATGGTGTCCTCATTTGTAACCTGGAAATGGTGATGAGGTTATGAGCGGGTCCACTCACAAGAAAGGGAGAATGAAAGAAGCCAGTCTAGAAAGGCTGCAAGCTGTATGATTCTAACTCTATAACATGACGGAAAAGGCAAAACTATGGCGACAGTACAAAGATCAGTGGTTGCCAGGGGTTTGGGGCAAAGAGGGAGGGATGAGTTGGCAGAGCACGGAGGATTTAGGGCAGTGAAACTACTCTGTATGATACCACAGTGGTGGATACCTGTCTTTATACATTTGTCCAAACCCACAGAATGTATAACACCAAGAGTGAACCCTAGTGTAAACTCTGGGCCCTGGGCGATAAGGACATGTCAGTGAAGGTTCATCGGTTATAACAATGTGCCACTCTGGTGGGGGATGTTCATAGCTGGGGAAGATGCGCACGGGTAGTGGGGGAAGGGGGTATGTGGAAACCTCTGTACTTTCTGCTCCATTTTTCTGTGACCTAAAACTGCTCTGAAAACTAAAGTTCTATTAATTAAAAAAGGAAGGAGGGAGGGAGGGAGGGAAAAGAGAGGAAGGGAAGGAGGAAGGTAGGGTTGAAAAAGAGGGGAAAGCGGGTTCTCAGAGCAGTTGCACAGCTGCTTTTCTTACTCTGTTTTCCTGGGGTCTCCTGACCCCCAGGCAGCACTGTTTTCTGCTAGGGACAGTGATGCTAAGAGGCAAAGCCATGCCCCAGTCCCATCTCATTCCTTTTCCTCTCCGGGGACTTGAGTGGCTCCCGTTGTCAAGGCTGACCGCCCCCCTCTGTGTCCCCCTGCCTAAACCAAGGTGGACACTTGAGGACCCCAAGCCCACCCCAGTCCCCCTTCTCTCATCACCTGCAGAGGCAAGATGTCCAGCTCACGGCAGCCCTTGCAGCAGGGCCCCAGGAACTCAGGCGGTGAGGGTGGGCCATCCTTTGTCCATGGGTCTAAGAGAGAAAACAGGACATGGAGCTGGGTAGAGGTCACACCTACTACTTCTGCTGGCAGCAGCTCATTGAAATGGGTGCAACCCATGCCTTCCAGCCCTGCGGTTCTCTGGGTTTCAATGTTACTCTCTTAAGAGGGGTTCACTGGCTACAGCCCCAAGGATTCAACACACTCCCTGACCTTTGATTTGCCTTGGGGTTCCTGGGCATTTTAACTCAGGCCGAACCTTTTCACATAGAAAATGCTAAAAGAAGCTTAGCGACAAGTAAAATAGCATTTTTCAGCCATTCAGTTCATAGTGATGTTGGAGACTTGAGTGCAATGAATTTTAGGTAGGTGATGTCCAACCCAGCCTAACTAGGTTTAGGGAATAAGGACAGCAAAAAAAAGTCTGTACGTGTTCAATGCAGGCGCAACCATCAAAGGCCTTTCAATCCATGGGTGGTTGAATCTGCAGATGCAAAACTCGTGGATATGGGGGGATGACTGTACTATGTTGAACAGAAGTGGTGAAAGCAGGCATCTTTACCTTGTTCCTCATCCCAGAGGAAATGAGTTCCATCTTTCACCATTGAGTATGATTATTGCTGTGGGTTTTTCATATATGGCTTTTATTATGTGAAGGTAGATTCCTTCTATTCCCAGTTTGTTGAGTGTTTTTATCATGAAAGGGAGTTTAATTTTGTCAAGTGCTTTTTATGCATCAATTGAAATGATAATTTTTTTCCTTTTATTCTGTTGATGTGGCATATTACATCGATCAATTTTCCTGTGTTGAACCATCCTTGCATTCCAGGAATTAGTTCCAGTTGGTTTCTGTTGAGGATTTTTGTATCAATATTCATAAGGTATGTTGGTCTGCAGTTTTCTTTTCTTGTATTGTCTTTGGCTTTGGTATCAGGGTAATGCTGGCCTCACAGAATGAGTTAGAAAGTGTTCCCTTCTCATCAGATTTTTTGGAAAAGTTTGAGAAGGACTGGTATTACTTCTTTAAATGATTGGTAGAATTCACCAGTGAAGTCATCAGGTCCAGGGCTTTTCTTTGTTGGGAGATTTTTGATTACTGATTACTCCTTACTTATAGGTCTCCTTACTAGTTATAGATCTATTCAGATTTTCTATTTCTTTGTGATTTAGTGTTGGTAGGTCTTGTGTTTCTATGAATTTGTCCATTTCAACTAGGTTGTTCAATTTGTTGGCGTACAGTTGTTCATAGTACATTCTTATATTCCTTTTTATTTCTGTAAAATGGGTAGTAATTTTCCCGCTTTCCTTTCTGATTTTAGGAATCTGAGTCTTCTCTCTTTTTTCTTAGTCCATCTAGGTAAAGATTTGTCAATTTTGTTGATCTTTTTGAAGAACCAACTTTTGATGTCTTTGATTATTCTCTATTGTTTTTCTATTCTCTAGTTTGTTTGTCTCTAATCTTTATTATTTCCTTCTCTCTGCTAGCTTTGGGTTTAGTTTGTTCTTATTTTTCTAGTTCCTTAAGTTGTAAAGTTAGGTTGTTTATTTGTTTTTTAATGTGTTTATAGCTATCAATCTCCCCCTTATCACTGCTTTCACTGTGTCCCATAAGTTTGTTACGTTGTGTTTTCATTTTCATTCATCTGTGAGTATTTTCTAATTTCCCTTGTGATTTATTCTTTAATGTGTTAGTTATTTTAAAGTGTGTTGTTTAATGTCCACAATCTTCCAGTTTTCCTTTTGTTATTGATTTCTAACTTCATCTGGTTGTGGTTGGAGAAGATACTTTGTATGACAGCTATCTTTTAAAATATATTGACTGAATTTGTGGCCTAACATATGCTCTATCCTGGAAAATGTTCTGTGTGCTCTTGAGAAGAATGCACATTCTGTCATTGTTGGGTAGAGTGTTCTGTGCGTGTCTGTTAGATCTAGTTGGTTTATTGTGTTAAGTCTTCTGTTTCCTTATTTGTCTTCTGTATGTTTGTTCTACCCATTAGTGTAAGCTGGGTATTGAAGTCTCCACCCATTATTGTAGAACTGTCTATTTCTCCCTTCAATTCTGTCAGTTTTTGCTTCATATATTTTGAAGTTCTGTCAATAGGTGCATAATGTTTATAATCATTATGTATTCTTGCTGTTTTTGAACCTTTTATTAATATATAATGTCCTTCTTTCTATCTTGTAAACTTTTTTTAATTTAAAGTCTATTTCATCTGATATCAGTATTGCCACCCCTGCTCTCTTTTGGTTACTATTTTCAACTTTCAACTTTTTCCAACCTTTTACTTTCAAACTATTTGTGTCTTTGGATTTCAAGTGAATCTGTTGTAGACAGCATATATTTGGATCATGTATTTTTATCCATTCTGCCAATCTCTGTCTTTTGATTGGAGAGTTTAATTCATTTACATTTAAAGTAATTACTGATAAGGAGGGACTTCCTTCCATCATTGAGCTATTTGTTGTCTTTATGCCTTGTAGCTTTTTTTCTCATTTTGTGTTACTATCTTCTTTTGTGTTTAGTTGATTTTTTGTAGTGAAATGTTTAAATTCCTTTCTCATTTCCTTTTGTGTATATATTATAGCAGTTTTCCTTGTGGTTACCATGGGATTACATTTAACATCCTAAAGTTATAACTCTAATTTGAATTTATATCAGCTTAACTTCAATAACATGCAAAAGCTTTGTTCCTTTACGGCTCTGTCCTCATCTCTTTTGGTTGTTGATGTCACAGTTTTACATCTTTATAGACTGTGTGCCCAAAAATATAAACTTATAATTTTTTTAAGTCGTTAGTCTCCTAAGTTATGTAGAAAATAATATTTGGAGTTATAAACCAAAGTTACAGTAATATTAACTTATACACTAATAATTATTTTCCCTTTAAATGTATTAATCTCTTAAACCATGGAGAAAAAAAAAGTGCAGTTACAAAGCATTGTTACAGTAATGCTAGTGTTTTTAATTGCCTATGTATTTACCTTTATTGAGATATTTATTTCTCCATAGGGCTTTGAGTTGCTATTGTCTAGTGTCCTTTCATTTCACCCTGCAGGACTCCCATAAGCATTTCTTGCAGGACAGGTCAAGGGGTCACAAATTCCCTCAGCTTTTGTTTATCTGGGAATGTCTTAATTTCTACCTTACTTTTAAAGGACAGTTTTGCATGATATAGGACTCTGAGTTTTTTTTCTTTGAGAACTTTGAATATATCAGCCTACTGTTTTCTGACGTCCAAAGTTGCTGATGAGAAATCTGCTGATAATCTTATTGAGGATCCCTTATATGTGATTATTTGCTTCTCTCTTGCTGATTTCAAGATTCTGTTTTTGTCTTTTTCTTTTGAAAGTTTGATTATAATGTGTCTTCGTGTGGGTCTCTTTGAGTTAATCTTACTTGGAGTTTGTTGAGCTTCCTGGATGTTTTACAATGTATTTTTATGTGGGAAAAAAATCAAGATACAGAGGAGAATTATGATAGGATAGCTTTTTTTGTTTTTTATAGGATACTATTTTTGTCTGGTTATAGAAAAGCTGGAAATATATGATAGTGGGATTAAGGAATTGTTTCTTATTTTGTGAATTTCAATTGCTTAGATTTTGCTGAAAACATATTGCTTCCCCTCTCATTTAAATAGATTGCTTACAGAATTACAAAAGTAATACATGCTCATTAAAAACATTTAAATAATACAAAAGTAGGTAAAGTATATACCTAACTTCCATTCCCCAGGGGTAATCTCTTCTGGTTGATGGTTTGGGTGCTTTTTTTTTTTTTTAAGAAAAAAATAGTTTCTAGTGGAATAGGGCAAATGAAAGAAATAAAAGGTATCAAGATTGGAAAAGGAAAAAATAAAACTATCACTATTCACAGTTAACATGATTGTATACATTGAAAATCTACAATTGAACTATTAGAACTAATAGGTGAACTCAGCAAGGTTTCTGGACGCAAGATCAATACATAAAAAGATCATTTATAGTTCTACTTACTAGCAACAATCAAATCAAAAATAAAACTTTAAAATACCATTTAAAAAGTCAAATATCTCGGAATAAACCTAGCAAAATATTTGCAAGACCTCTACACTGAAAACTATAAAACGTTACTAAGAGAAATTAAAGAAAACCTAAAGGAGGGACTTACCATGTTTATGCATTGGAAGACTCAATATTATTAAAATGTCAGTTCTTCCCAAATTGATCTATAGATTGAGTGACATCCCAATCAAAATCCCAACAGGATTTTTTTTGGGGGGAAAGGGGAGGGTGGAAATTGGCAAGCCAATTCTAAAACATTTATGTAAATGCAAAAGGCCCTGAATAGCCAAAATAATTTTGAAAAAGAAGAACGAAGCTGGAGGACTTACACTACTCAAGACTTAGTATAGAGCTATACGTATTGGTGCAAGGGCAGACGGATAGACCAATGCAATAGAGCAGAGGGTCCAGAAACAGACCCACACACATGTGGTCACCTGACTTACAACAAGAGCTCCACTGCAATTCAGTGGGGAAAGAATAGGCTTTGCATTAAATTGTGCTGGCTAATGAGATATTCATATGGGAATAATGAGCCTTGACCCCTACCTCACACCATACACAAAAATTAATTCAAGCTGGATCATAGATCTACATGCGAATGCTAACACAATCAAGCCTTTAGGAAAAATACAGGAGAATATCCTTATGAACTCGGGCTAGGTAAAGGCTAAACAGAACACAGAAAGCACTTACCATGAAAAAAAAGAATGCCATATTGGGATTCATTAAAATTAAGAATGTCTGGGGGCTGGCCCAGTGGTGCAGTGGTTAACTGCACATGTTCTGCTTCAGCAGCCCGGGGTTCACTGGTTTGGGTCCCAGGTGTGGACATGGCACCACATGGCAAGCCATGCTGTGGTAGGCGTCCCACATGTAAAGTAGAGGAAGATGGGCATGGATGTTAGCTCAGGGCCAGTCTTCCTCAGCAAAAAGAGGAGAATTGGCAGATGTTGGCTCAGGGCTAATCTTCCTCAAAAAAAAAATTTAATTAATTAATTAATTAAATTAAGAATGTCTGTTCATTAGAAGATAGTGTTAAAGAGTGAAAAGGCAAACCACTGACTAGGAGATGATGTCCCAAACATGTAAAAAATCAGTAAGAAACTGACGGCTCAATTAAAAAGCCAAAAAATTGAAGACACATCACAAAAGAGAATATCATTAGTCATTAGAGAAATGCAAATTAAGATCACTTTGGGAGGAGTGATGTCAGCATCATGGCAGAGTGAGCTCTTCCCTTAGACTCTCCCCTCTAAGATACAACAAAAAGGACATTCATAAGCCAACAGAGGACATTCACACAACAGAAAAGATGTCTGAGAGACCCACAGAGTCATACATCTGAAGGTGGAGGTGCTGGTCCACTGAGAGGAAGTAGAAAGAGGTGAGGGGATCACCTCTCCCTCTCTGGCAGTGACCGAGGGCACCAGACTGCAGGTGGCTCTCAGAGGAAGAGGGGAGGTGCAGCTCTCTGTGGGAATGCCTTCACTCTCCAAATTGCCTCCCAGCCATGGGAAAGCTCCACACAGAGGAGGTTGGCCATAGCAAGGGACCCCTGCCAGAGTGCCTGCACATACGTTAGTAAAGCAGCAGCAGTGAGCAGACAATCACAGACAGGCCCCACAGCATAGATTTCAAAGGACAGGTGCAGATGCCAGAGATTGCAGTGGGCTCAGAATACACAGCTCCTGCCCCCTCACAGTGGCAGCAGGTAGAATCTGCGACCAAATACTACCAATATGTGAAGGAAAAATCCACCCCAACAAATAATATGAGGAGGTAGATTAATACTCCATACCAGAAGGAAAATGACAGGCACCCAGAAGTCAACCATGAAGGCACAGAAATTTACCATCTAAATGAGAAAGAATTAAAAATAGCTATCATAAAAAAAACTCAACGAGTTACAAGAAAATTTAGGGAGATAGTTCAATGAAATCAGGAATAAAATTAATGAATACAGGGACTTCATCAAAGAGATTGAAACTATGAAGAAAAACAAATCAGGAATATTGGAGATGAAAAACACAGTGAACGAAATAAAGAAAAGTCTGGAGTCCTTGAATAACAGAGCTGATATTATGGAGGACAGAATTAGCAATTTGGAGGACAGAAATATAGAAATGCTTCAGATGGAGGAGGAGAGAGAACTAAGACTAAAAAGAAATGGAGAAGTTCCCTGAGAAATATCTGTCTCAATTAGGACATGCAACATAATGATTATAGATATTTCAGAGGGAGAATAGAGGGAGAAAGGAACAGAGAGCTTGTTCAGAGAAATAATAGCTGACAACTTCCCAAACCTAGAGAAGGAGCTGGAATTACAAGTAAAAGAAGCTAATAGAACTCCTAATTACATCAATGTAAAAGACCTTCTCCAAGGCAGATAGTAGTAAAACTGGCAAAAGTCAATCACAAAGAAAATATATTAAGGGCAACAAGGCAGAAGAAAATAATTTACAAAGGAACCCCATCAGGCTTTCAGTGGATTTCTCAGCAGAAAGCTTGCAGGCCAGGAGAGAGTGGAAAGATATATTCAAAATTCTGAAAGAACAAAACTTTCAACCAAGAATACTCTATCCAGTGAAAATATCCTTCAGATATGATGGAGAAATAAAAACTTTACCAGATAAATAAAAGCTGAGGGAGTTCGTTGCCACAAGACACCCCCTACAAGAAATTATCAAGAAGGCCCTCATACCCGAAAGAAAAGGAAAGGGCATAAAGAGCCTTGAGAAAAGGGGCTGGCGCCATGGCCGACTGGTTAAGTTTTCGTGCTTCGCTGCAGGCGGCCCAGTGTTTTCTTGGTTCGAATCCTGGGCGCGGACATGGCACTGCTCATCAAACCATGCTGAGGCAGCGTCCCACATGCCACAACTAGAAGGACCCACAACGAAGAATATACAACTATGTACTGGGGGGCTTTGGGGAGAAAAAGGAAAAAAATAAAATCTTTAAAAAAATATATATATATATAATACAAAGCTATAGTAATCAAAACAGCATGATACTGGTACAAAAATAGACACACAGATCAATGGAACAGAATGAAAGCCCAGAAATAAAACCACACATCTACGGACAGCTAATCTTCTTCAAAGGAGCTAAGAACATACAATGGAGAAAGTTAAGTCTCTTCAAAGATGGTGTTGGGAAAACTGGACAGCCACATGCAGGAGAATGAAAGTAGACCATTATCTTTCACCATACACAAAAATTAACTCAAAATGAATCAAAGACTTGAAGGTAAGACGTTAAATCATAAAACTTCTAGAAGAAAATATAGGCAGTACACTCTTTGACATCAGTCTTAGAAGGATCTTTTCAAATACCATGTCTACTCAGGCAAGGGAAACAAAAGAAAAAATAAACAAATGGGACTTCATCAGACTAAACAGCTTCTGCACAGTAAAGGAAACCAGGAGCAAAACGAAAAGACAACTCACCAACTGGGAGAAAATATTTGCAAATCATATATCTGACAAGGGGTTTATCTGCATAATATATAAAAAACTCACAACTGAGCAACAAAAAACCAAACAACTCAATCAAAAAATGGGCAGAGGCTATGAAGAGACATTTTCCAAGGATGATATACAGATGGACAAATGGCACATGAACAGATGTTCAACATCACTAATCATCAGGGAAATGCAAATCAAAACTTCACTTAGATATCACCTCACACCTGTTAGAATAGCTATAATCACCAAGACGAAAAATAGCAAATGTTGGAGAGAGTGTGGAGAGAAGGGAACCCTCATACACTGCTGGTGGGAATGCAAACTGGTGCAGCCACTATAGAAAACAGTATGGAGATTTTTTAAAAAATTAAAAATAGAAATACCATACGACCCAGCTATCCCACTACTGGGGTATTCATCCAAAGAACTTGAAATCAACAATTCAAAGAGACTTATGCACGCCCATGTTTATTGCAGTATTCTTTGCATAGTCAAGATGTGGAAGCAACCTAAGTGCCCATCAACTGATGACTGGATAAAGAAATGTGGTATATATATATGATGGAATACTACTTAGCCATAAAAAACCAAAATCATACCATTGCAAGAACATGGATGAACCTCGAGGGTATTATGTTAAGTGAAATAAGCCAAACAGACAAAGACAAACACCATATGATTTCACTCATATGTGGAAGATAAACTAACACCTGGACAAAGAGAACAGATTAGTGGTTACCAGAGGGGAAGGGAGTTGGCAGGATGGGTGTAAGGGGTAAAGGAGCACATTTATATGGTGACTGACAAATAATAATGTACAACTGAAATTTCACAGTTATAAACTATTATGACCTCAATAAATTTTTTTTGAGGAAGCTTAGCCCTGAGCTAACATCTGCTGCCAATCCTTCTCTTTTTGCTGAGGAAGACTGGCCCTGAGCTAACATCCATGCCCATCTTCCTCTACTTTGTATGTGGGACGCCTACCACAGCATGGCTTGCCAAGCGGTACCATGTCCGCACCTGGGATCCAAACCAGCGAACCCCAGGCCGCCAAAGTGGAATGTGTGAACTTAACTGCTGCGCCACGGGGCCAGCTCCAACCTCAATAAAATTTTTAAAAATCACTTTGGAGAAATGTTTGGTAGTAATGGGCTAAATATGCCTATTTCTGTGACCCAGCAATTCTCCTCCTGGGTATATACCCAACAGAAACAAGTGTTTATGTCTACCAAAACACAGTATCAGTATGTTCATAGCAGCTTTCTTCATAATGTCCAAAAAAGTGGAAACAATTAATGTCCATTAACAATAGAATGGGATTTTTTTTTTTGGTTTGTTCCTACAATTAAATCCTACATAGTAAGAAAAAGAACAAACTACTGACATACTCAACAGGATGGCTGACTCTCACAGACATGTTGAAGGAAAGAAGTCTGACACCAAAGAGAACATACTTTGTGACTCTATTTATGGAGAGTTTAAAGTCAGGCCCAACCAATCTGAAATAACAGAAGTCAAAACAGTGGTTACCTTTGGGGGTGGTTCTGAGGAGACAGGGGCATAAGGGAGCCTTCTAGGGTGCTGGAAACTTCTATATATTGATCTGGATGGTGTACACGCAGGTGTATACATATATAAAACTCCATTGAGCATGCTTTACTATGTGTAATTTATACCTCAATTAAAAAAGTTATACTATACTAGCAGCTATCTAAACATTCTAATGTATGTAAACCAAAATGAAGCAATGCCATGCGACCTCTGAGTGCATGAGGCCAAGACACTAAGGCCTCTGTCCTGCTCTTTGACTGGGGGACGTCAGGGCATGGCCCAGGGTTGGACACAGCCTCCTGTCATTGGATGTCCAGGTGCACCTACCAGGTGAAAACTGCGCTGCTGCTGGGGTGAGGTGGTGGCCAGGAGCACGAGGGGACCACGTTGAAGAAGGGCCAGGCTCAGTGCTTCTCAGCTCTGGCAGGACATTGTCTGGAGCACTATTTTTTAAATTTAAATTTTATATTGTGATCAAATACGCATAACAAAATTTACCATTTTAACCATTTTTTAAGTGTCCGACTCAGTCACATTATGTACATTCACAACGTTGTGTGGCCATCACCACCATACATCTCCAGAACTTTTTCATCCTCCCAAATGGAAACTTTGTGCTCACTAACTCCTCATTGCCCCTCCCCCAGCCCCTGGCACCCACTGTTCTACTTTCTGTCTCTGTGAGTTTGACTCCTCTAGGTACCTTACATAAGGGCAATCATGCAGTACTTGTCCTTTTGCATCTGGCCTCTTTCACTGAGCATAATGTTTTCCAGGCTCATCTATGTTGTAACATGTATCAGAATTTCACTCCTTTACTGAATAATATTCCATTTTATGGATAGACCATATTTTGTTTATTCATTTATCCATCAATGGACACTTGGGTTGTTTCTACCTTTTCGGTCTTGTGAATAATGCTGCTATGAGCATTGATTGACTCTGCTAGAGTCCCTGCTTTTTTTCATTTTTTTTCTGATGCATTCAAAGGAGGGAACAGAGAGCCCATCTTGCTCACACTGCCCAGCAGTAGCAAAACTGTAAATAGAAACCCTCTGGATTCCCTCTGTCTTGATCCCTTTCTTCTCTTCTAGGTTTCTTGGTTTATCTCCTGGATCCTTCCATGTACTACTCTTCCAGGAGCATTCCCTGACCCCCCCACCACCACCATGCCTGAGGGTCAGGTGCTCCTCGAGTCCCCGTTTTCAATTCTTTTGGGTATATGTAACCAGAAGTGGAATTGCTGGATCCTATGGTCACCCTGTGGAGCACTATTTTTAAAAAGCCACTGCTCAGCCTGACCGCCCAGAGACTTAGTTGGTCTGGGGTAGGGCCCTGACATGGATATATTTTTTTAAAAGTTACCCAGGTGATTCTAATGAGCAACCAGAGTTGAGAACCACTGGACCAGAGAGAGGCTGGGAAAGTGACAAGGGGAGGAAGAGGCAGGGCCTGTGTTGCCAGGGTAGGTGGCGCGGGGTGGGGAGGGGCAAGCGCCCCCATCTCTCCAGTCCCATTAGCCTCTCAGTGTTAAGGGTCAACTCTCCTTCCTGATCAGACATCCATCTTTCTTGCCCCGCTGACCTCGGGCACAGGGTTACCAGATTTAGCAAATTAAGATACAGAACACTCAGTGAAATTTGAATTTCAGTTATACAACAAATAATTCTCTTAATATAAGTATATCCCATATAATACTTTTAAAAAGAACTCAAAAATTCAAATTTAATGGGATGTCTTGTATTTTATCTGGCACCTCTACTTAGGCCGCACTCAGATAATACATCCCTCCCCAACCTGGCCTTCACCTTTGGACACCGTGTCCCCACAAGCACAGGGGAGGAGACCCCAGCAGGGGGACCAGGAACCACCCCATTCCCATGACCTCTCAGCGCCAGAGTGAGAAGTTGATGAGAGGTCTCCCCCGATGTGGCAGCTACCTGGCCACCTGTGTGGACAGGCCCTGCATGCAGCCCCAGATGCCGCCCCTGCAGGGTGGAACCTACCACAGGCCTCTGAGCAGGGTGAGGTCCAGTGGCCACACACACCACGGGGGCTGATCAGGTAGACTCTGCCCAGTGCAGACAGCCTCCTGTGAGAGTGGCAGGAGGCCCTGTGAGCCCAGATGACAGAAGGAAAGGCTGAGGGTAGGACTGGGGGAGGGGCTTGGATCACGTTGGGGGTTCCAAAGGCCAGAGGTTGGTCAGTCTGCAGAAGGTCTGACCTATAGTGGGCAGGGCAAAGCCACAGGGATGATTAGGGGACCACAGACACCTCCCTGCTACAGAGCTTCCCCACCCCCATGTGTCCTCCGGAGCTTCATCTGTGGGGCAGGGCACAGCTAAGGACTAGTGCTTCCTGGTGTTGGTGTTGCTCAGACCCCGTCCCTCAGGGTTGACAGCTGGGCTTCTGCCTGATCCCTGAGAAGACCCAGGTCCCAATTTACTCATTGTCTCTGCCAGCGAGTCCCGTCTTGTCCTATACTTCCCTGAGTCATAGCTGTCTGCTTGGCCTGTGCACAAACGACTGGCCTCTCCTCCGCCCACCTGCGCTTGGTGACTATAAGGGACCCCGCAGGGCTGACCTCCCACCTGGGCTGCCTGTATCTCAGGCCACAGCCTCTTGGATGCTCCTCTCTCCTGACTCCCTGCCCCTGCCCCAACGCCCAGGGCCGGAGGGTTCAGTTCTCAGCCCCTTTGAGGTGGCCCCAGCACCATAGCCGCTGACCACTTAGACCAAACAGCCTTTCCAGGAGGAGGGAGGAAGTGGTGCCTTCACCTCAGGACACAGCCCTCCTAACTGCACCGGCCCCTGGACAGGGAGAGGCACAATCCTGGGGAGCCCAGTGCCCCTGAGACAGCGCCCCTCTCCCAGCCTGAACCCCTACCTGGGAGCCAGCTGCAGAGTGGCCTGTAATGGCCAAGAGTGAGCCCCTAGGCTCAGGGAAAGCATGCACCTCCACGGAGGGGACCAGGAGGAACCGCGGGGCCCCAGGAGCATGGCCATAGCGGAGGATGCCACAGCCCACAGCCACCCCTGGCTCAGCTCAGCAGCACCTCTTCTGAGAAGGTCTCCGTGGTTACCTCTCAGAATGATAAGCCTCCATCTCCATCTGAGGTGTGGCTGAGAGAGGCCCCTGGAGGCTGCTCACCCAACACAAGGGTGGCATTTATGGAGCAGGCACTGGGTGCTGGACCCCACCCCACCTGCACCGCCTCCCTTGGCCCTCAGGACCCTGGGGCAGGTCTGGTATTGTCACCTCCATCTTATGGGTAGAAGGAGGATGCGAGGAGAGGTGCCCAGCTCTGCCGATTCCAAGTTTAACCACTGGCTGCACTGCTCACCATCACTTCTGCCTGCCTGCGGCACTTTCCGGCTACTTCCTGCTCCTCCTAGCCCATCACTCATACCCGGGGAGCTGGGCTTTGTCCCCCTTGGCCCGTCATGGGCTGTCCTTGAGCACACGTTTGTTTATTCCATACCGTGAACTAATCTTGCCCAGCTGTGCTGAGCACTCACCAGACTCTGTGCTGAAGCTCCCGGCACCCATGGGGACACCTTCCTGTGTCGCCCCAGCCGCCCTTCCCCAGAGTGGCTCAGGCCTTAAAAGCCGTGGTCCTTCCTGCCAGCTGTTTCCCCTTCCTCCCCCGTTCTGCACTAAGGCAGCCTGGACTCAACTTACCTCGTAGGCCTCGTTGCCATGGGGATGCCAGGAATGGGGGACCCGGGGAGCTCCATCCTGGCACTCCCAGCCTTGGCCCTGCCCCAGTGAACACGGGCAGCTGGGTGGTGGTGGAGATGTGCTGGGAATCTGTGTGGCTCGTCAGCTGGGCTCCGAGCCCTCAGGATCTGTCCAGAGCAGGAGTGAAGCCCTGTCTGAAGGGAGCAGGAAGCGCTGACCGTGCAGGGCAGCAGGGACGCGGCCCGCCAGCTCCTGCAGTCCCCTGAGCCCACCGGCTGTCACGGCAGCTGGGGCTCTTCACCTCTTCCTGTACCGGGCTCCACCTCAACCCTCCTTCCTGTCTGAGTTCAAAAGCCAACAGCCTCTCAGACAAATCAATGAGCCACAGCTGCCTCAGGCCAGCTCTCTGGCTTCGTCACCGCCCCATAAGTCAAAGAGGCAGGAAGTGCCACCAGGGTCTTGATTTAAGGACTGAGCACCACTGCAGACCCGATGCCAGGAGAAAGTGGTTCAGCCAAGGCCACAGAGAACAGACTCAGCAGCAGCAGACCTTTGCTTCTTAGGGGTGATAGGAAACCAGGCGAACTGTGGGGGTGGTCAGTGACTTGCCCAAGGCCACACAGTGTGAAGCTGGCCTTGCCGGGGCAGGAACTGCATCCTCCCACATCCAGGCTGCACGCTCTGATATGGCTATGGCCCTCGTCGCCCTCTCTAAGCCCATTCCTTTCCTTCTCTCTAGCACCCAACAAGCACCCTCGATCCAGCTGGACTCCACAATGTCTTCCTGTGGGTCAAGGGCCCCTGAAGGCAGGTCAGCTGCACCCTGAAAGAGCAGAATGTGGCAATTCACTCAGGGCCCTGAAGGTGGACCTCAG